>NC_092878.1:50867892-51167892 GCF_028372415.1 Notamacropus eugenii | reverse complement strand
CCTCTGGATGCAGAATTCACCATGAGTTGGTCCCCTCTAGCCGTTCTGTGGGTTGTGGGTTCGGAGCTATGTGTATGTGCGTCTTTCTACTTCGCCATCTTGGCTCCGTCCCCCATCTCTGATTTTTAAACCCCTTCATAACCTGGCCCCAACCAACCTTTCCAGTTTCATTATACATTACTTTGACTCCTGCATTCTGTAGTCTGGACAAATTGGCCTTCCTGATGTTTCTCTTACATGGCAATTCATCTCCTCTTTCTGTAACTTCACACTGATCACTAATCAGGCCTGCCATGGATTTTCTCCTTACTTCTACCTCATTGAATTCCTCACTTCATTCAAGATGAAGCTCAACTTCAATTATTAAATGAGGTTATTATCTCATTGTAAAGCTGTAAAGTGCTTAGCAAGTGCTTGGCACATAGTAGGCATTTAATAAATGTTGTGCTCAACCGGCACCTAATATATAAAGACTTTCCTTCTCCCCCTAATTTCTAGTGACACCCCCCCCCCCCAGCTACCTAGGATTTATTTTTTATTTCTTCTGTATGCGCTTACATATATAGAATGGGACAACTAGGTGACACAGTGGCTAGAGCACTGGGCTTGGAGTCAGTATTACCTGAGTTCAAATCCAGTCTCAGACACTTACTAGTTATGTGAACCTGGGTAAGTCCTAAATCCTGTTTATCTCAGTTTCCTCAACTGTTAAGTGGAGATGATAATACCTTTCAGAGTTATTTATTATGAGGATCAAATGAGGATAAAGCATTTAGCACAGTGCCTGGCACATAGTAGTATATTGTTGTGTTTCAGTCATGTTCAACTCTTTGTGACCCCATTTGGGACTTTCTTGACAAAGATACTGGGGTGATTTGCCATTTCTTTTTCCAGTTCATTTTGTATTTGGGAAAACTGAGACAAATAGGGTTAAGTGACTTGCCCAGAGTCACACAGTTAGTAAGTGTCTGAGGCAGAATTTGAAATCAGTTTTTCCTGACTCTAGGCCAGGCACTCTATCTACTATGCCACCTAGCTGTCCCACATACTGTACAAATTTCAGCTATTAGCATTATGGAATGGAAGGTCCCTGAAGGCAGAGACTATTTCATGTTTACCTTTGTATCCTTAGTGCTTAGCACAATGTCTAGCACATAGAAAGTTCACAATAAATGTGTGTTGAATTAAATTTATACTTCACCAGATAGATATCCCACAGAAATGTAGCAACTCTAAGATCCTGAATTTTGAAATTTTCGATCCTGACTACAATCTCTTTCCTTCTTCAGCTCCCATCCACGCTAGCCTTGTGACCCTTGCCCTCATTGTGACCTTGATTCATTGATCCCTCTGTATTTCCTCCTCTACTCTGTCTTGCCTTGTTTCCATATCCTTCCAATGGAATGATTCAGTAGCCACCACTCTTTAATCCCTCATCCCCCTGACTTATGACAGAGTTACCATCCTGCTAATTCTTATCCCTGATAACTTCCATGATACATTTCTTGGCTCTTTCTCCTGGGCCACTGAACTTTATCAGACAAAATCATGGATTTGAGATATTACCCATTACAAATTTATGGTGCATAACCCTTGACTGTGACATCCCTGCTTCTCAAGAATCCCTTTCTGTTCTGAGAGACTCCCCATCTCCTTCTTAATAAGTCTTCCAAATCTTTTCTTCTCACTTTAAGTCAGCTCTCATTTCTTACATTTAAAGTGAAAGATTTAACTTCCTACTTAATTGAAAGGACAGAAGCTTTCCAAGCCCTCTCAACTGTCCTCTTTCATTTTCTCAAGTTTGTCAGCATCATTACTCATTTTAATCTACTCTTTTCCTGCCCAGAGAAAGAGTTATTCCTAGCTCTTATTAAGGCTGATCCTCCTCCCTGTTCTTTGATCTCATTCCATCCTGTCTCTTCCAAGACTGATCCACCAATAACTTCCTGTGTCTGTTCCATCCCCAATTTCACTCTTGCTACTGGTTCTTTCCAACATGCCCACAAATATTCTCTGGTCCCTCCTCTTACCAAAAACGTTCTCTTGACTCCTACTCCATTTAACTACTACCTCATTCTTTCCTCATTTTCAATGCTAAACTTCTGGAAAAAGTTGTTTATCCCAAATTTCTCTATTTTGGGCTGATTTGTTTCCCCCTCAGCCCTTTGCATTATTAGAAATGATATATTTGGACCCCTACTCTACTCCAATCAGTATTAATCAGTTTCACAGGAGTAGTGATTATAAGTTCTGTACTTCTATAAGTATACTAGACCCCAGAGCTGTGACCTACAGATTGTAAATTCACTTGCTTAATCATAGGAGGCTAGCTAGAGGCACTCCACCCTTGTTTTTTCTTGTCATGTTGACCAAGTCCGGTGTGGTGAGGGTGACTCAATTACATGGAAAGTCCTCCAACTTATTTTTGTACCTCTGGCCCTCTCTCTCTTGTCCAACATGAGCAGGTGACCATTCTATGACCACTTAGTGGAGATGACCCATGCTTAGCCAACCTGAGAACCACCACCCCCCCCCACTGACATATCATTTCTAGCTGATACCTTATTTTTTGACCTGTGAAGCAAGATGCATCAACCAATAGGTCTTTGTATAGACTCTTTAGAACATTCAGGTTTCAAATCTGGTATCAAACCTTATAAAAATAAGGCCCTGCAAGAAATGGGCATCTCAGATCGTGAAGATCTGAGATCCACTTCATTAGACAGGATCATGGACCCTTTAATAAAGTGCTATTCGCTCAGAGCTCTGCCTCAGTGATTTTTTTAAATCTCCACATTATTGTCACATCAAGATGGGACTGCAATGCGTGGACCTCAACCTCCTTAAGCTAGCTCCTGTAGGGGATCTACAGAAGAAGAGCATACCAGCTCAAATTTTTGCAGAGGGCTCCCTCATGGATGCTGATTCTGAGAGTTTGCATTCCCCTTCCTGTCTGTGCCTAAATTCTCTGAGACTGAGGTAAGTCTCTTCAAGATTGGTGAGTCTGCCTCAATTTACCCTAAGTTCATTTTCTTTAAGAAGGGTCTCCAATTGGGCTAAAGACTTTTAAGACTGTTTAAAAGGCTGTTTAAATTTGTGACTAATCTGTCTAAATTTGTAAGATCTGAAGCACTTAAATGAATTTCTATATTTATAAAAATTATATAGCTATAATTTTAACTTTTTAAACATAGGCTGCTATTTTTTTCCTCCATTTTTCTTACTAGGGAGTTCAGTAGTGAAATTGTTATTTCCTCATTTTCAGTCAACTAGCCACCTAAATAATTTTAGAACATCCTGGTGGCAGGATTAAAAGAGATTTTTTTTTTGGCCTTTAAATTCTTTTAACAAGGGATAATTACTTTTGTCATCAGTAGAAAAATCTCTCAGATTTGTCAAGGGGGAACTTTTGGTGGCTTACAGCAGGGTGAGGAAACAATCCAGAGGACCCTATGATCAGTTCCTGGACTGGTAGGGCTTCGGGGAATGATTCCCCACTCGGGTGCTCTGACAATACCTTGAGGGAGCAATATTTCAGGCCAGATCTGAGAGCTTTAGGGGAGAGATTCCCCACCTCAATGGTAAGCTTTCAAGGCATGTGACCACCCCAGGAACAATCCCATCCTTTTCTGACTTGAGAAGAAAGCTAATTTTAATTTTATAGAGAATAGGAAAGGAAAAAAGTTATTTTCATTTATATTTGCTTAGATTAAGTCAATCACTGATGATCAGAGCTAAATTTTCAGGAAATCTTAAAGGATAGCTGGTATAAATTTTGCTTAATATTCACTTATAGAGAACATTTGGGCCAGAATTGACTGATCTCAGGTCCCTAGAAGTTAAGCCCAGAAATTAAGAATTGGAAGTTTTGGAGAATTTGCCAAAACAAATCCTTGAATAATGCAGTGTTAGCTGTAGGAAAATAAGTTCTACATAGGCAGAACCAAGGCAGATAGAAGATTGCCTCCCACAATCCATAATCAAAAGGGGGGGCATCTTTAGCATCTTCAGGGAAGGAATTCTTAGATGGAATAAGACAAAAGGCAGGTGCCTTAGGAATCTAGTTCAATTCTCTCAGGAGAAGTTCCTCCAAGGAGTGCCACTCCTGATTGGGGTTACCCCCCAGGAAAGATGGGATCAGGCATAGGAGAATAAATGCATCCTACAGGATCCCCATTGGGATGAGGGTAGACTCCTGGTCTAGAGATGACTAAAGAAAGAGCTATTAAGCTATGAAAAGTTTGGTTTGAGAATACGAATAATGTAGGGAATTGTTTTGACTGAAGCATGGAACTTTTGGTTACTTAGTTACATGATTTTATTGAACAATCATTCAAAATCATCTTGGAATTATCTATATCACTAAATTCTCTATATCACTATTATCTATAGTGAATTATCTGTATCACTAAATTATCAACTAGGAGATTAAGTGGGTTTCCAGGAGCTAAGATGGAGTAGTAAGCAATAAATCACTAGAATTCTCCTAGATTCACCTTCAAACAACCATAAAATAACACCACAAAACAAATCCTGGAACAACAGAACCAGCAAAAAGATGGGGTGAAACAATCTTTTAGTTCAAGAAATTTGGAGGATCTGAAAGAAATGTCTGTCTCACTCATGTAAGAGGTGCACTCTCTGCACCCTCTTAGCACAGCACCAGACACAACAGTCCCCATTGGGCCTCAGAGCAACATCAGATAAATAGCCAGGGGCTGGAGCCCCCTGGCCCAAGAAGGCTGAGACAATGTCTCTTCCACCCTGGGAGCAGAACTCAAATTTAAAAGAAAAGAAAAAAACAGAAAGAGATGAGCAAAAAAACAGCAAAAAAAAAAAAAAAAAAAAAAAGAAAGAAAGAAAGAAAAAGAAAAGAAAAGAAAAAGAAAAGAAAAAAGAAAAAAAGAAACCCCTGGAAAAATATTAGTAGCAATCCTTTTTGTGGTGGCAAAATATTGGAAATTGAGAGGATGTCCATCAGTTGGGGAATGACTGAAAAAGCTGTGCAGTAAGTGATGAGGGGGCAGAGACAAGATGGTGGAGTAGAAGGACACAGCTCTAGAAGCTCTCCTCCCACAGTCCATAAAATACCTGTGAAAAATGACTCTAACCAAATTCTAGAGCATCAGAAGCCACAAAATGACAGAATGAAAGAGATTTTCACCCCAAGGCAGCCTGAAAGGCTGACAGGAAAGGTCTGTCACACTGGGCACAGAGTGGAACACAACCCAGCCTTGGCCCCACCACAGCAAGGACAGGACTGGAGCGGGCCTCAAGGCATCACCAGCAGCAGCTGTGGGTCCCAGATTCCTGAACTCACAAACACCAAAGACAGCTTCAAAAGTCAGTGAGAAAACTCTTTCACCTGGGGGAGAAGAGAATGCAGCAGTCTAGCCCTGGTCCCAAGCAGAGGAAGCTTCCATTATTGGAGTCCTGGCTTAAAGACCCCAGGGGAATTGAGTGGCTGATCTGAATCTCAGCCTTGAGTGGAGGCCCTGGGGTGAGGAGAAGCGCTGGCTGGCTTGGTGGAGCTGATGGAGGCTTTGGGGAGGGAATTCTACTCTCAGAAAAGAGTGCTTGTAGTTGCTCCCAGACCAGAGTGCAGGTTAGGAGAGGAGTAAACTCCTCTCCCTTGATTGTGTCACCTTGGAGGAACTGAGAACTTACAAGTCCCAAGAGTATACACTCCTCTTGACAAGGAATTCAAAAGTCAAGTAACTGGCTGGGAAAATGCCCAAGAAAGGGAAAAAGAAAAAAACAATAGAAGGCTACATTTTGGTGAGCAGGTATTTTCTTCCATCCTTTCAGATGAGGAAGAACAATGCATACCATCAGAGGAAGAACTAAAAGTCAAGGCTTCTGCATCCAAAACCTTCAAAATAAATATGCAATGGTCTCAAGCCATGGTAGAGCTCAAAAAGGATTTTGAAAATCATGTAAGAGAAGTGGAGAAAAACTTGGGAAGAGAAATGAGAATGATGCAAGAAAATCATGAAAAGCAAGTCAACAGCTTGCTAAAGGAGACCCAAAAAATGCTGAAGAAATGAACACCCTTAAAAATAGATTAACTCAAATGGAAAAGAGGCCCAAAAAGCCAATGAGGAGAAGAATGCTTTAAAAAGCAGAATTATCCAAATGGAAAAGGAGGTTCAAAAGCTCACTGAAAGGCTGACAGGAAAGGTCTGTTGCACTGGGTGCAGAGTGGAAAATAGTTCTTTAAAAATTAGAATGGAACAGATGGAAGCTAATGATGTTACAAGAAAACAAGAAATTACAAAACAAAACCAAAAGAATGAAAAAAATTGAAGATTGTGAAATATTGCATTGGAAAAACAACTGACATGGAAAATAGATCCAGGAGAGATAATTTTAAAATTATGGGACTACCTGAAAACCATGATAAAAAAAAAAAGCTTAGACATTATCTTTCATGAAATTATCAAGGAAAACTGATCTGATATTCTGGAACCAGAGCGTAAAATAAATATTGAAAGAATTCACCGATCCCCTCCTGAAAGAGATCTGAAAAGAAAAACTCCTAGGAATATTGTAGCCCAATTCCAGAGTTCCCAGGCCAAGGAGAAAATATTGCAAGCAGCCAGAAAGAAACAATTCAAGTATTGTGCAAATGCAATCAGCATAACACAGGATCTGGCAGTTTCTACATTAAAGGATCGAAGGGCATGGAATATGATATTCCAGAAGTCAAAGAACCTAGGATTAAAACCAAGAATCACCTACCCAGCAAAACTAAGTAAAATACTTCTGGGGAAAAAATGATCATTCAATAAAATAGAGGACTTTCAAGCATTCCTGATGAAAAGACCAGAGCTGAATAGAAAATTTGACTTCCAAACATAAGAATCAAGAGAAGCATGAAAACAGGAAAGAGAAATCATAAGAGATTTACTAAATTTGAACTGTTTACATTCTTACATGGAAAGATAAATTTGTAGCTCTTGAAAGTTTTCTCGGTTTTTGGGTGATTGGAGGGATTACACACACACACACACACACACACACACACACACACATATAGACAGAGGGCACAGAGTGAGTTGAATAGGAAGGGATGATATCTAAAAAAATAAAATTAAGGGGTGAGAGAAGACTATATTGGGAGGGGAAAGGGAGAAATGGAATGGGGCAAATAATCTCATAAAAAAAGGCAAGAAAAAGCTTTTTCAATGGAAGGGAAAAGGGGGAGGTGAGAGGGAAAAAGTGACGCTTACCTCCACCACATTGGACTTAAGGAGGGAATAACATGCACACTCAATTTGGTATGAAAATCTATCCTACACTACAGGAAAGTAGGGGAGAAGGGGATAAGTGGGGTGTAGGGGGGATGATAGAAAGGAGGGCAAATGAGAGGAAGGGGGTAATTAGAAGCAAACACCTTTGGGGAGGGATAAGGTAAAAACAGAGAATAGAATAAATGGGGGACAGGATAGGATGGAGGGAAATATAGTTAGTCTTTCACTACATGACTATTATGGAAGTCTTTAGCAAAACTACACATATATAGCCTATATTGAATTGCTTGCCTTCTCAGTGGGAATGAGTGGGGAGGGAACTCAAAGTTTTAGGAACGAATGTTGAGAATTGTTTTTGTATGTAACTGGGAAGGTAATGGGGTATAGAAATCTATCTTGCCCTACAAGAAAGGAGAGAAGATGGGGATAAGGAAAGGGATGGGTGTGATAAAAGACAGGGTAAATTGGGGGAAGGGATAATTAGAAAGGGGAGTTTTGGAGTGGGAGGAGGGGAGAGATGGGGAGAAAATTTGAAACTCAAAATCACATGGAAATGAATGTTGAAAACTAAAAATAAGTAAATAAATTGGAAAAAAAGAAATAGCAAATAGGTAGATTTCAGAAAAACTTGGAAAGACTTGTACGAACTGATACAAAAGGAAGTGAGCAGAACCGGGAAAACATTGTACACAGTATCAGCAACATTGTGTGATGATCAACTATGAACTACTCAGCTCTTTATAGCAACACAATAATCTAAGACAAGTACTAAGGACTCACAAAAAAATGTTCTATCCACACCCAGATAAAGAACTGATGGACTCTGAATGGATATTGAAGCATATTATTTTCACTTACTTTATTCATTTTCATGTTTTTTTCTTTCAATCTCTTAATTCTTTCACAACTGTGACTAATATAAAAATACATTTTACATGATAGCACATGTATAACCTAAATTAAATCATCTACCATTTTAGGAAGAGGGGAAGGGAAGGAAGGAGAAAAATTTGGAACTCAAAATCTTTTAAAAATGAATGCTAAATATTGTCTTGACTTGTAATAGGGGGGTGGTAAAATATATTGCTAAATTCTTTTTCATTCTTAGCTTTTCTTCCTGTGATAATACTTTGGCAAAAAATCTAGAGGAATGGAACTTTAACCAGCTGTCCTATCTAAATACAAAGTGAACTTTAAGTGGATGAGCCCTCTTGGAAAATTAGACTAAAGCAATTTTGTATTGTTGCTAATTATATTTTTTTTAATTAATAAGATTCTAAAAACAATAAACATAATTAGGAAACAGAAGAATTATCTTAGACTGAGAGCAGGATCCCAACCACATGGTCATAAATTCTATACTCAATAGAGGAGACAGATAAGATCCTGACTTCAAAATCTTCGGAAAAACTGAGGAGAAGTTCAGGTCTGATTAAATGCTGTGTCTTGTTACATGTTACATGTTTTGTGTGTGTCTGTTTTGTAAATGGTGAAACTAGGTTTAGAGATAGTGAATTCCTTCCTTTAAAAAGAAAGGGACCTTATATAATTAGGAAACTCTTCAAGAGAATGGGAAATGTGTCTGTGGTCTTTGCTATGCTATTTGTGCTTTGGTGCTAACCCATAACTAACAGGTGTTTTGCCTTTTCTTTTAGCGTGATCAACCAAAAGAAATCAGCTGTAAAAAAAGTAATAAACTTTCAATAAAGGCTTAAAAGAAGACAAATCTCTCTTTTTTCCTCTATTTCCAATGATGGCTATGTTGAAGATTGCTGAAGTGAAAGACATATACAGAAATAAACTAAAAACTAAGATGAAAAAAGTTTGAAAATTAAATTTCTGAAAAAGAAATGATCAAATTTCTTTAATTTCTAAATTATAATTTGGATGTCTTCATAAAGTATTTCAATGAGCTTTCGAGATATTACCAAACTTTGTAGAATTTAATGAAAACAACAGTAATTTCACAGATTGATTATTCCTTAATGAGATCTTTAAAAATGACTAGGGATTTATTTAAAGCTGACTGAATTTTAAGCACTATTTTATTAATCATGAGATGTTCAGGAGAGATTCAGAGAAATAAGAATTCAGGGAAGTGTTAAAATAAAAACTTATGAAATAATATAGGAGAAATTAGATTGACTCTTGTAAGTTTAAATAAACTCACAACTCAGAATTTAAAAGAAAACACATTTATTAAGCCTAAAGAAGTTTCAGCTAGCTAATCTCTAAGTCTGAAGTTTTGGGTTTTCAATCTGTGAAGCTGGTTTTAATTTTAGTGTAGAATAAAAGTATATTTAAACTGTACTTAAAGTTGAGATAAGTTTATTGCAGGAAGGAACTTTTATTGTTAGAAGTCAGGACAAGGAAATTTTAGACCATCTTTGGAAAAGAATAAAAGTGGACTGGAATTGAAGTTCATTTACCCTTTGATGTTGACTGCTTTTTAGAAACCAACCTGAAGTCACCACGAATGTCCTGATTGAGACTCCCAATTGAGGGTGGATCTCAAAGTGCTCCCAAAAAAGGAAAACTTGTTTTGAAATCAGAAAGTGACTGAAGTAAAATTTAATGATGTTACTGCAGCTTATCAATTGTTTAGGTAAACTAAATAAACTGAAATAAAATGGTTAGTGAAAATAAATTCAGACTGTATAAATAAGGCTATACTAAGTTAGGAAAAAATTATTGTAGATGGAGTTAAAAATAAATATAAAAAAGGATATGATGGGGTGCTTGGGTGCCTGTGCTTGGACCCCAGTCCTAAAGTCATATTTCTCTCCAAAAATCCCATTTTCTCCCTAGCCTCATAACACTCTCAGGAAGTTTCTCCCCAGCCCAAGTAGAGCCTGCCCTAGATCTCTCTTCCTGATACAGTAACCAGCTGCACCTACAGAATTTATTAGTTTGAACCAGTTGTGTACTGGCTGAACTGGCTGTGCACTGGGTCATAAAGTTTTTTTACTACTCACTGATCAATCATATGTCCTAGTCTTAGACGTGTATACTCCCTTACATTTATCTTGCCTAACAAGACATTGATGGGGTCAGCCTGGGTATTTCTCAGTCAGTCCTGACCATTAGTTGACTTAGTGACATTTCAGGCCTAAAACCCCACCTCCATGTAGCTCCACCTTGGGCTATTTCTCAATGAACTCTGGGTAAAATACCTTAGCATTAGATACCAAAAGGGCTTCTCCTTCCAGAACTAAACACTCCTTAATCACTCCATAATTCTGCCCTGCATCACCTAGTTAGCATATTTGGCACATGTTTTTCTATAGAATATCCTACACAGACTTTAACTGTACCCCTCTAAGGTTACAGGTTCCCTAAGAACTCTTGCCTGATGAAAAGCGTAATAAATCTTTACCACCTTGACCTCAAGAATGCTTGAATCTGCAAATTCTTTCTAGATAGCCCACGCAAAGGGAACTCCAGTCTTGGGGTTCCCGTAACTTTCCAGCCCTCGTCAGATAGCTATTGGAATAAATTAAGTGCTTGCACACCTACTAAAAGGTGCTCAGATTTCAAAAGATAAAATTAAAATAAGCATATGTTATATGAAAGTATAAAATAGTGACATTTTAAGAGGGAAAATCAGAACCTGCAAATTATTTCAGGATAAACAATTTACAAGATGAAAGAAGGAAATGTACAATGTAAAACAAATTTTTATCAGTGGAAGCTTGTAAGATCATTAAAAAACCCACAGTGCTTTGGAATCTCTACTAAAGGATGCATCACAATAGGTTAGATTAAGAAAAAAATGCAACAAATGGACTTAATTTTTGAGTAATTTGAAAGGAAATAGGATTTGGGGAAGATGGTGGAGTAGGTCAGAAACACTTCAGTTCTCCAAATTTCTGCCACAGAAAAAGACAGAACATTGCCTCAGCTGAAATCTTCAGTCCTCTTTTCCTCAGAGAAGAGCTTCTACTAATTATTAAAGTTATTATAAATTATATAAATATATAATATGATACAATATATAGGATACATTTTTAAAATTATGATTTTTGCTTCGTCACCACAAATTTTTTTAATATAAGCCAACTAAAAATAATGGAACCTTGTGCAAAATAAAGTTTAGTTATTGCCACTAGTCATTGTAAATCAATGATTGATGAAGTTGAAAGTATTATTGTAGTAAATTAGAAGAATTTAATCAGTCTTGATATGTACAAGGGCACAAAAATATATTTGCACCATTTTCCCAGGATTGTTGGCAGAAATACATAGTGGTGAAGTACTTAACACAGTTCCTGGCTTGTGTAAAGGATGAGCACTGCAATATTCAGGAATACAATTGAACAAAATGTTATCTCATTTATAGCTACTTTTTCTTATGGGCATGGAAGGTTAACATAATTGTGATTATAAACTAAACATTTTAAAGTATTTCTAAAAACAACCTTTAGCACCTTTCAAGATATAGAAAAAATGGGCACGTTTTGGCACTCTGTAAACTGCTATGATCAGCATGAAAATGCCAGGGTAGTAAGATAACTGACTTTCTACGAAGTGCTAAGTTTGAAAGGTATTTAGCTAAATTATTATCACCTGATTGGTGATGTTTTTAACTATAAGAAAGCTAAGAGAAGCTGTTAAAGCAAATTTCTTCCTCTTTTTCATCCGAATACTATTACATTATAAATATATTTTTATGTGATTATTAAGGTATTTTGTTTGTTTTTTAAAAAAAATAGAAAATAATAATAGTAATAGTAAATGATTTACTGTTGGGAGAAAAACATGGTGAAGAACTCTTAGGAGATTCTGTCAACTTTCCCAGGGGCAGACATCCACCTGAGGTAGTTGTTAGACTGCAAGTGCTTATGGCATTTCCCTTGAATGATGCTTTGCTAGGGGTCAGATACCTATACTTGGATTCAAGACTTATAACAGCAGCAAATTGAAGTGTGTAAGGTTCCTTGGGATGAGCCCTGCTGACAGAGTACTGTGAAATTCTGCAGCACTGCCATTTGGGGAATTGGGACCTCTACTATCCAAAGTGGATTTTGAATAATAACTGGGTCATTTGGGATCATTTGGAAACCCATGTAATTGTGTATTTTAATGCTATTATTCTGAACCAACTATTCACTATGTATGAAGTTCTGGTAAAAAATTGGAAACATCAGTACAGGATTAAACAGGTCTCTTAGGTCTGGGTGACTAAGGAAAGTAAGTCACTTCTCCCAAGTTATACTTTTTTAATTCGTAAGTGAGGGGTCACTGCGGTGGACAAGGGACAATAGATTTAATTAAGTAAGAGTGTGCCACTCCAGATACCATTCCAGTGGCAATTTACATGACAGCCACTTGTCCTAATTGTGTAGCTTTTAATCAGCTTGCCTTCCAAGTCACACCTACTGATGGCCATCCACTAGCTTGTACCCTTCTTGGAGCACATACAGAAAAAGATTATTATTGTGCCCAAGTCAGTCCTTACCCAAGGTTGAATTATTCCCCAGTTCTAAAGCCAGAGCCCCCTCTGGTACCATAGCTTTCGCCAAGAAAATTGTGCCCAGGTATGACCCATTTGCCTACATGGACTCTGCTGGGGGATCTCATCTCATTCTCGTCGTATTGTAGTCTAGAAATTGACTAATGTTGTTCCTTTCACTTTATCTGGCGACTAAGGTAGGAAATGATGGCTGTGAATAAACGAAATTTTGAGGCTAATATATGGGGAGTAAGTAATTATCTATTCCTAACCTATAATTAGTAATATTTTGTTATTTGAGGAAGTCTCTTGAGACTTCAATTTGCTGCTATTCTAAGTTCTGAATCCAAGTATAGGTGTCTGAGCCCTTATAAAGCTGCTAAGTCATCATTCAAGGGAAATGCCATGTGCTCTTGCAGTCTAAGGACTACCATAAGAGTGAATACTAAAATAAATAAATAAGGAAATATTTAAAAATAATTTTGCATGTAAAAATTATTTGAAACATTTAATAAAATTAAAAGAGATAAAGATTCATTTTCAAATTTCAAATTTTCTGAAGTTTCAGGTGAATTATGCATTCTTAATATTCTTAATTCTTTTTATAGCTCTATTTCATGTTGAGTTAAGTTAAATTGTGGCACCTGAGACACAGAACTGAAAGGAAGAAGCCCCTTTAGAGGTGACTTTAGAATGTGGTTTGTTTTAGAAATATAAAATTATAGACCTTGAACTTTTTTCATCTGCATCAAGGATATGTGGTCCTTAATAATTGAATTCACCTAAAACTATGAAGTTATGATTATTAGAACTTCCTATTAGACCTCATGAGACTGCAGTTCATATTATTCTGAGTCTGATTCCAGGTATGATCATCAAAGAATGGTCAATGAACCATGACATCCAAGAATTATTGGAAGAATTCTCATGAGAAAAGCTGGGAGATGACTCTTGGCATGGGCTGAGGTAGAATTATCCTAACTCAATTTCCCCAGCATAGGTTTTCCTCTTGAATGGAACACATTCCACCTTTTAAGCCTGGCTCAACATAAAATTGGCTATCTTTGTGACTCTAGCCTGGAATTAACATGAAGTTAGGGAAGCATTTTTCTCTTCCTGTATAGTGACCCTATTTTCTTTCTATGGCAAATTTCTTTAATCACAGTAGGTTATCAGTATAAATACAATATTAAATTCTTATTTCATAGGCTAGTCCTGGACAACATCAGAGCTTTTAAATAAGATAGAGGTATAAGATTTGAACTGTTTAGCCTAAAATCTTAGTCCTTCCTAAAATTAATATGAGAATAATTTAGTATTGCTGGAACAGTTTATGAGATCAAACCATTGTTCTACTAATTATTAAGCCTAAAACAGAAACATCTTCAGTTTTGGTATGAAGAAGAGAATGTTAGAATATCTTGTGTTACCTAAATGAGATAAGCCAGTTTTATTTGACTTTATTATAACCACCTGAATATGAAGCATGTCTGGAAAGGCACACATGTTTTATTATAAATAACTTATTTGACCTGCACTGTCTTGAAATCAATATGCTCACTATATATCTACAGCCTATCCCAAAACTTTTTGTTATAATTCTAATTATTTTAGCAACTTCTAAATGAATTGAGTTGTGTATCAGAGGTTATTATCTTCTAAAACAGTCTTCTGTTAATAGTTCCCTAGAAGAATCTCATCCTCCTAAGGGAAGAAATAAGGGGAGGCATGAGCATCTAAAAAAAATAGCCAGAAAGCAGCTAGAGTGAAATTTTTTCAGTTGGTTTTAATAAACAGTTGTGATAAGATTAGGTAATTACATACAACAAATATAAAATTTGGGTTCAAGCTTTTTAAAAAAGTCAGTTCTTATTTGAATTTGCCAACCTGAACATTTAAATTCTCTCGTCTAGGGATATTCATATTAGCGCAATTAAGATTTGAGCTAACTCTCACTATCTGACCTTGTTATTGTCATAGCAAACTAGAATTATATTAAGATCTATTTTGTTGGAGATTTTTAACAGAGAAAGGGATCTCTGCAAGTGACCTGAACTGGAGAAGCAAATCCCCTAGAAGCTGCTCAGAAGCCCCACTCATTCCAGTATTTTTAAGAGGAGAGATTTCTAAAGGATCACAGGACTGCATCAGAAAATGTTCCAGAGAATGGAAAACTGTATGAGATATGACAGGTAAGCATGACACCTTCATCTCCTCCACAAATGATTCCTACCCCACCTGTTCCTGAGCCTACAGCCACTGGAACCTTGAATCTTCCTTTTCAGTCTCTTTACTTGGCTTCTGCTCCACCACGGACAGCAATGACCAATAATTCTTTTGACCATGTTACTCAAACTATTCCTTATTTTCCTCCACTCCCTGTGCTTTAGCCATCTAGATCTGTTTGTGTCATTTGCAGGAATGTTGCTTCTCATCACCATAATGTGGGGTGGCTGTTTGTCAAATTGTATAAATTGTTTTAATAAACTTAAAAGATTTCAGGAACCTGTTTGGAGGGCAGAAAATGCTTGCACTGCTTTGCTTGAACAAATGCCCTATGGTCCCCCAATTTTCACATCTTATAGGGCATGTTTTGCCAGGAGATCCTTGTCCCTAATTGTTCTTGGTTAGTGAGAGTCACTAAAAACATTTATTGCATATTTAGTATATTATGAGTTAATAGATAACCAAATGGAACATAATCAGTATGTTATAAGTTGTGCCAATTTCCCTCTTCTCTAATGTAACTCTTGCTCCTCAATAAGGGGACTTCCCCCTTCTAGTTTTGCATCACCCATGGAGGACTGCTCTCCACGCATTTAGTTTATAAAGATCCAAAGAAAGACTAGAGTTTTCTGAGG
The DNA here is from genome assembly GCF_028372415.1 of Notamacropus eugenii. Lineage (NCBI taxonomy): Eukaryota > Metazoa > Chordata > Mammalia > Diprotodontia > Macropodidae > Notamacropus > Notamacropus eugenii. The sequence continues at coordinate 51,152,326 of NC_092878.1, read as the reverse complement.
ATTGAAGCCAGGGTAGTATGAGAAATGATTCATTTGGACCCCTACTTTACTCCAATCAGCATTAATCGATTTGTGTTTATTAGGCCCCAGAACTGTGAGCTACAGATTACAAGTTCACTTGCGTAATCACAGGAAGCTAACTAGAGGCCCTTCACCCTTGTTCTTCCTTGTCATGGTGACCAAGTTGAGTGCAGCAGAGGAATGTTCTCCAACTTATTTTTTTTTTTTAACCTCTGGACCTCTCTTGTTCAACATGAGCAGGTGACCATCTTATGACTGCTTAGTCAGTGGTGATGTCCCATGCTTAGTTTGACCTGAGACTTGCTCTGTTAGTATACCATTTTCAGCTGATGCATCATTTTTTGGCCAGTGAAGCAAGATCTATTAACAAATGGAATTCTGCACTTTGTGTAGACTCTAGTATCAAGTCTTACAAAAATAAGGCACTGGAAGAATGAGCATTTTGGATTGTGAAGGAGATCTGAGATCTACTTCATTAGAGGGGAACATGGACCTTTTAATAAAGTGGCATTGACACAGAGCTCCACCTCAGTGGTTTTTCTTATATATTGGGCAATTTTAATTTCCACAGCAACATGAATTTTGTTCTGCTCACTCTACTGAAACTGCTCTTTCAAAGGTCATCAGTGATCTCCAAATTTTTGAATCCAAAGTTTTTGTTAAAACCTCATCTTTCTTACCTTTCTTTGTAGTATTTAATCACTGTTCATCACTTGCTCTCTCCCCATAGCCCCCAAAAGATCATACTATCCTAGATCACCTTCTACCTCTTGAACTGCTTCTCTGTCTTTTTCACTGACTCTTCTTCCTAAACTCTTAGAGTGAATATTACTCACCATTCTCTCCTTGGACCTCTTTCTTCCCTATAATATCTACTTTGGGAATCTCATTTAATCCCAGACCTTCAATAATCAATTCTATGCAAATCTGTACCCTCAACCCTGACCTTTCTTTTGAGCTCCAGAACCAATATGTTGTATCTGCAACTGTCTACTGGCCATCACCTATAAGACCCACTGGCGCCTCAAACTAAATGTCAAAAACTGAGTTCATAATCTTTCCTCATAAGTTTGCTTCTAAATTAATTTCAATATATTTGTTGGTTACACTACCATTCACCTAAGTTTTCCACAACCACAGTAAATGTTGACATTGCTACCTGCATACAGCAAAGTGAAAAGACTGCTGAGTCTGGAGTCTGGAAGACCTGAATTAAAATCTGGCTTCAGACCCCAGATGTGTAACTCTGGGCAAATCATTTGCCTGTTTGCCTCAGTTTTCTCTTCTGTAAAATGAACTAGAAAAGGAAGTGGTGAACCACATCAGTGTCTTTGCCAAGGAAACCCCAAAAAGAGTCACAAGAGTTGCACACAACTGAAAAACAACTGAACAACAAAAACCACCTGCCTTGACTATTCCACTAGTCTCTTAACAATTCTTGATAAGCTTATTTTCTTCCCCTTCCAGTTTATCCTCCATACTGCCATTAAACAATCCCTTTTCATGCATTGACTTGGTCACTTTATTCCTCTGCTTCTTTATTGTCTTGTGAGTCAAATTCAAACTTCCCAGCCTGGTATTTAATAGCGATGGATACTACCTTACTTATCCAGCCATATTTCATATTGTTACATTGCACATAATATATGCTCCAATTCAATCCAAATGTATTGAGCAACTACTACATGTTTAAAAAAAAAAACTGAACAGAAAAAAGTTCCTGTAGGAGCAGATCTAAGATGGTAGAGTAAAAGGAGGGACTCACCTGAGCTCTTCCCCTGTACTTCCCCAAGTACCTTTAAAAGTGACTCTAAACAAGTCTAGAACAGCAGAGTCCACAAAATGAGAGAGGAAAACACATATTTAGCCCAAGACAACCTGGAAAGGCAACAGGAAAGGTCTATTGCACCAGGGTGAGAAAGGAGCACAATGCAGCACAAGTCACACCAGTGTAGACCTGGCTCCAGCAAACTTGGAGCACCTCTGGGAGTGACTGAATCACTGGCAGCAGCGGCAGTTTCCAGACTTCTCAGCCCATAGATGCCAAACAGCTTGGAAGGCCAGCAAGAAAGGTCTGTCACACCTGGGTAAGAGAGGAGCACAGTCCAGTGCAGACCATGCCAGCACAGCCCTGGCCTCAGCAAAACAGGAGCAGGTCTTGGGAGTGACTGCATCAGCAGCAGGAGTTTCTGGAGGTCTCAGTCCACAAACAGTAAAAGGATGGAACAGTTGGTCAGAAGGAGATTATAGTGGTCTCTTTGCTAGCCCTGAGGCAGGACTCTGTTGCTTTGCTCATACGTGGGTCTGGGTCACAGTTCTGGGTGGCAGTCCTGAGGTGAGGAAGAACACTAGAACAGCAGTGCTTGTGACAGCAGAGGAGAGGGGATTCTCCTCACAGTTCTAGGGCAGAAAAGAATTTTTGTGGTCAGTCACAGACCAGAACACAGGCCAGGAGAGAAATAAACACCTCTCCTTAGATCAGATCATATCACCTTGGAAGAACTGAAAACTTACAGGTCCCTAGAAGGATCTCAGAAAGCAGCAGATTATTATCAAGTAATATGCTAGGAAAAAGAGCAAACAACAGAAAAAACTCTGACTATAGAAACTTACTTTGGTGACAAGGAAGATCAAAACATTACACTCAGAAGAAGACAACACAGTCAAAGTTCTTACATCCAAAGCCTCCAAGAAAAATATGTATTAGTCTGAGGCCATGAAAGAGCTCAAAAAAGATTTTGAAAAGTAAGGGAAATAGAGGAAATATTGGGAAGAGAAATGAGAATGACACAAGAAAATCATGAAAAAACAAGTCAACATCTTGATAAAGAAGACAAAAAATACTGAAGAAAATAACACCTTAAAAAATAGACTAGCCCAAGTGACAAAAGAGATCCAGAAAGCCAAATGAGGGGAAGAATGTCTTAAAAAGCAGAAAATCCACTGAAGAAAACAGTTCCTTAAAAATCAGAATGGAGCAAATGGAAGCTAATGACTTTATGAGAAATCAAGAAATCAAAAAAACAAAACCAAAAGAATGAAAAAAATAGAAAACAATGTGAACTATCTCACTGGAAAAACAACTGACCTGGAAAACAGGTCCAGGAGAGATAATTTAAAAATTATTGGACTACCTGAAAGCCATTATAAAAAAAGAAACTAAATGGTATCTTTTAAGAAATTATCAAGGTCAACTGCCCTGAAATTCTAGAACTAAACCATAAAAAGAATTCACTGATCACCTCTTGAAAGAGATCCCAAAATGAAAACTGTCAGGAGTATGGTAGTCAAATTCTGCAGTTCCCAGGTCAAGGAGAAAATATTGCAAGCATTCAAAATGAACAATTCAATATCATGGAGCCACAATCGGGATAACACAAGATTTGGTAGCTTCTACATTAAAGAATCAGAGGGCTTGGAATATGATGTTCTGGAGGGCAAAGGAGCTAGGATTACAACAGAAAATCACCTACACAGAAAAACTGAGTGTAATCCATGAGGGGGAAAATGGACATTCAGTGAAATAGTGGAATTTCAAGCATTTTTGAGAAAAGACCACAGCTAAACAGAAAATCTGACTTTTAAATATAAGGCTCAAGAGAAGCATGAAAAGATAAACAGGAAAGAGAATTCATCAGGGACTTTTAAAGTTAAACTGTTTATATTCCTACATGGAAAGATGATATTTGTAACTCTTAAGATCTTTCTCATTATTAGGATAGTTAGAAGTATATATATATAGAAGCATACACACACACACACACACACACACACACATACACATAGGCAGAGGGCACAGGTGTGAGTTGAATATGAACAGATAATATCTAAAAAGTAAAAAGTAACAGGTGAGAGAGGAATGGACTGGGAAAAAGAGAAAGGGAGAAGTAGAATGGGATAAATTATTTCACATAAAAGAGTCAAGAAAAAGCTTTTACAGTGGAGGGGAAGAGGGGAAGGTGAGAAGGAGTGAGTTAACCTTATTCTCATCAGAACTGACTCAAAGAGGGAATAACATACACACTCAATTGGGTATAGAATCTATCTTACCCTACAAGAAAGTAGGGACGAAGGGGATAAAAGAAGGGGAGTGATAGAAGAGAGAGCAGATTGGGGGGAGGGGGTAGTCAGAAGCAAAACACTTTTGAGGAGCGATAGGGTCAAAGGAGAAAGAAAATAGAATAAATGGGTTGGGGTAGGATGGAGGGAAATATAGTTAGTCTCACAACATGACTATTATGGAAGTGTTTTGTATGACTATATATGTATAACCTATGTTAAATTGCTTACCTTCTCAATGAGAGGTGGTGGGGAGGGAGGAAGGGAGAGAATTTGGAACTAAAAGTTCTAAAAATGAAGGTTAAAATTTTTTATATGTAACTGAGGGAAAATAAAATACTAAAGAAAAAGAAAAAATAGCCCTGAAGGAGTTTACATTATACTGGAGTAGAAGGATATATAACATGTAAACCACTGAGTACTGTATATGCATGAAGACTTGAGAAAAGAGAGCACTACCAGCTAAGGTGGTGATGAAAGGTCTCCTGCAGGAGGTGGTGTTCAAGCTGAGCTGTGAAGGAAGGTAGGAATTAGAAGTGGCAAAGGTGAGAAAAGAGTGCATTCCAGGGATGCTATTGTCGTTCAGTCATGTCTGACTCTTCGTAATCCCATTTGGGGTTTTTCTTGGCAAAGATACTGGAGTGCTTTGCCATTTCCTTTTCTGGCTCATCTTACCGATGAGGAAACCAAGGTAAACAGGGTTAAGTGACTTGCCCAGGGTCACATAGCTAGGAAGTACCTGAGGCCAGATTTAAATTGAGGAAGAGGAGTTTTTCTGACTGTAGAATTCTAGGAATGAGGGACAGTTTATGCAAAAGCATGAGAATGGGAGATCACATGTGAAGAACAGGGAGAAGACCAGTGTGGTTGGATGTGAGTGTATATGTGTGTGTGCGCGTGTGTGTGTACGTGAAGTATTGTTATTCAGTCATGTCCAACTCTTCATGACCCCGTGGACAATACTGTTCATGGCTTTGGTTTGGTTTTGTTTTTTGGCATTTGGGTTTGCCATTTCCTTCTCCAGTGGATTAAGGTAAGCAGTGATTAAGTGACTTGTCTGTCCAAGGTCACACAGCTAGTACATTTCTGAGACTGTATTTGAACTCAGGTCTTCCTGACTCCAGGCCCAACACTCTACCCACTAAGCCATCTAACTGCCCCTTCATGAAGGGTAGTGAAGTGTAATTAGAACAGCAAAGTTGCTTAGAATCTATTTTCCCAAGGGCTGAAGTTTAGATTCAGTCAAACAGCCATGCTTGAGGAGCTAGAGGGCAACATATGGCCTTGAGGTCACAAGTTCCCTACCCCTGTTGTAGGTGAAATGTGAGAGGGACCTGAATAAGAGTGGTGGCTTTGCAAATGGAGACAAGGGAGCAGATACTAGAGATATATAATATCTCTATATAAGGGAGTACCCGCAAAGTTTCTGAGTTTGGGGCCACGCTGCATTTGCAAAGGCCAGGAATGTGGTAGACAAGATAGTTGATACAATCACCTTACTTTCTGGGCTTAGCTTGCCTCTGTATCTACATCCCTTCCCATTCATCTGCATGGGAGAATGGAGGAGATTTAGAGTAAAATATGAGAATGATTTCATTTATGCGCCCATTTTATTCAGTCAGTATTAATCAGTTCAGTATGATTCCATAAGGGTAATGATTGTTAGCGTTTATTAGTGAGTTACTCATTTAGTAATATATCTTTAGTCAGTTCGGTTAATTAATTCTAGTAAAGGAGTTGCATATATTAATATATATGTATATATATTTACATACATTATATCTAGGAATAATTAGATAAGATACATTTTCTTATAATAGGCCTGAACTTCAAATTACAAACTGTAAGTTCACTGTTCAGCGTTCACTAAACTTTTATAAAGTTTACTTGCCTTACCACTGGAATACTGACCAGGGGACCTCCACTCTTTTGTGTGATGAGTTTATAATTGAACCAGCAGGGGTGGTATATCTTGACCTGATAAGGAAAGTTCCCCAACTTATTTTTGTATCTCCAGATCACCCTCTTGCCCAACATGAAGAGGGGCCCACCTTTGACCATTTAGTCAGTGGAGCTGACTCTTGCCTTGCCGCTCCTGTGACCACCCATTCTGATGCATCAGTTCTGGCCCTCCTGGAGGGTGAAAAGCAGTCTATCACCCAGTGAAACTCTGTATTTTACCCGTCCCTTCCGTCTCTGGGTATCAAGCACTATAAAACTAAGGCCCTGAAGTAAGGAGGCCTCCTATGTCATGAGGAAGATCTGAAGTTCACTTCATTACAGGTGGCTGGGGTCCTTTTAATAAAGTGCTATGGGCTCAGAGCTCTGCCTCAGTTTCTCTTATTGTACATTGGGTGTTTTGGATCCCATAAAAAAGCTGGGGAACTCTGAACCCCAGTGCTGTTTTGTAATCATTAAGCGAATCACCATTAACTGGTTTATAACCTACCCTTTAGAGACTTAAATTGGAAAACATGGAATAAACTTCAAGCAAGGTAGGGTGGAGTCTTTGAAGACTCCAAGCATCTCACCATTAAAAGGAAAGGCTAAGCTAAGGATACTACCTAGCTGGACCAGTCTTGCTCTTTGTTCTAACAAGATTAATTGACACCCGTGGCTGAGAATCCCTTAGGTCTCAATAGCCAAGATTCGAAGAGAATAGAATGGAGGCTTTTTGCTCGTCTAACAAGGAGGCTTTTTCTTCCTTTTCGGAAAGAGCTGGGGAAAAAAAAAGGATAGATGTGGAGTTTAAATTAAGAAAGCAAGGCAGCATTTTCTCTTCTCTGAGGAAAAGAGGCCCAAAGATTTCAGCTGAGCCAGAAGATGGGATGGAGAGGTCAGCATTGATTAATCCATCCGAGCTGTGAGAAATAGTGGAGGCTTTGAAAGCACAGGAGAAGTGTCTGGCAGCGGAGGAAGACTGATAGCATCACTAGGAGACATCAATAACAATATAAAGGTCATGAGTTGGGAGTTAGTTATGTGTGTGAGTTGATCAGTCAACAAGCACAAGCATTTATTATGCACCAAATCATTGTCCTCAGTGCTAGAGATGAGAGAGAGAGCAAGAGACAGAGAGAGAGAGAGAGAGAGAGAGAGAGAGAGAGAGAGAGAGAGAGAGAGACACACAGAGAGAGAGAGAGAGAGAGAGAGAGAGACAGAGAGACAGAGAGACCGAGAGACAGAGAGAGGAGAGAGGGAGAGAAAGAGGGAAAGGGAGAGAGAGAGAAAGGGAGAGGGAGAGAGAGAAAGAGAGAGAGAGAGAACCTTTCTTCAAGGTATGTATATTCTGAGGACATTTAAATATATAAATAGAATATTATATATATGTGTGTATATATACATACATTTGTATATACACATATATATGCGTACATATATACATATACATACACATATACATATGTATACACACACACATATATATAGATATATGTAGTTAGGTACACATGATATAAACAGAGTAAATAGAAAGCAATCTGAAAGAGAAGACAGCAGCTAGTGGGACAGAAAAAGGCAGAAGATGGGATATTAGCTGGATTTTAAATGAAGTTAGAGATTCTAAGATAGAGTGCCAGACCTAGAGTCAGGAAGACATCTTACTGAGTTCAAATTTGACCTCAGACATTTACTAGCTGTGTGACTTTGGGCAAGTCACTTAACCCTGTTTGCCTCAGTTTCCTCATCTGTAAAATGAACTGAAGAAAGAAATGGCAAACTACTCCAGTATCTTTGCCAAGAAACCCCAAATGGGATTATGAAATGAATGAACAAGAAAGAGATTCTAAGGAGTGGACGTGAGGAAGCATAGTATTCCATACATGGAGGACAGCCAATGAAAAGGCATGGAGACAGGAACGGAGTGCCAACTTAACATGTTCAAAATGGAATTATTCACCTTTTTTCTTTGAACCCATCTCTCTTTTAGATTTCTCTTTCTGCTTATGCCACCATCCACCTCCTGATCTTCTAGTTTCATATACTCAGTGTTGTCTCTCTGACTCTTGCTTGACATAAATATCCAACCAAGGGTCAAATCTTACTATTTCTTCCTCTATGGTATCATCTGCCCCTTGTCTCTGTGCACTTCGGCCTTAGTTCAGGCTGTCATCATACCTTACCTAGGACACTGCAATAATTTTCTACATATTCTCCCAGCCCTTCTGCAGACTATCCTTTACCCATCTTTCAAAGTGATTTTCCTTAAGCGTAAGTATTAAAGTTTCATTAAACCTTTGTGGCTCCCTATTGCCTGTAGGGTTAACAAAAGTCTCCTGACATTTAAAAAGTCTCCTGAGATTTTTCACAACCTGGCTCTATCCTACTATTTCAAATCTATTATATAAACACATTCATATACACTCAGGTAGAGTGAAACAGACCTTCATATAATTCTTCACATATATCATGCCATCTCCTACCTCTGAGTCTTTGCCTGGGCTGTTCCCCATGCCTAGTGTGCACTCTCTCTTCACCTCCTCCTCTCCATTTTAGGATCCCTAACTCCCCTCAAGGCCCAGCTCAAACTTTCCTGATGCTCCCAGTTTCCAGTGCCTTCTCCTTATAATTATCTTAGATCCATTTTGCATCTCTCTGTATACACACATACTGTATTCCTTCACAAGATTATAATCTCCTCAAGGGTAGGGATTGTTTCATTTTTGCCTTTGTAATCTCAAATCCAAGCATAGAGCTTGGCATATAGGAGGTGCTAAAGAAATCCTCACTGACTGATTCTCAATGGGCTGTTTCATTAAAAGCTTTTACTTTAAACTCACTTGCTCATTTCCCCCTCCCCACATCCCTACACACAGTTAGTGCCTGCTGCCTGAGACTGCTTTCTATTTAAGCAATAGATATCTTTTTGTTTTGTTGTTATTACTGAGTTGTTTTTCAGTCACATTGGAATCTTTGTTATCCCATTAGGGGTTTCTCGGCAAAGACACTGCAATGGTTTGCTATTTCCTTTTCCAGCTCGTTTTACAAATGAGGAAAATGAAGCAAACAGGATTAAGTGACTTCTCCAGGATCACGCTGCTAGCGTCTAAGGCCAGATTTGAAATCTGGAAGATCAGTCTTCTTGACTCCAGGTCAAGTGTTCTATCCACTGGACCACCTAGTGTCCTGTACGTATGTGTACATGTACATGCATGTGAAAAATACATGCACACATGTACACATATACACATACATATGTATATGTATGCATCTGTATGTACAGATACATACACACTTGCACACACACACATATATAATCATTTGCATGTTGTCTTCCCCATTAGAAGGTGAACTCCTTGACAACAGGGACTATGTTTTTCCCCCTTTGTTTGCATCTCTAGTGCTTAGCACAGTTGCTGGCAGATAGTAAACATTAATAAATGTTCATTGACTAATGAATTATGTATATATATACATATATACATCATTTGTAAGACTAGTAAAGATAAAGACATTCATGGAATGAATTATAGTTTAAGGGATGAACATCCCTTACAGAGAATGCTTGAACTTGGGCTAGCCATCGGCTAGGGACTTCCCTTGCAGATGGGGAGGGGGGAGGGTGCTCCCAGGTGTTATTATACACAACACACAAACACAGTATATATACACACATACATATATATATATGTAATATACACACACTACACCTATACAACTCTCTGTGCACATATGTATACTTAAATACATGTGTATATATACACATATATGTGCATATACACACAGTTACATGTATGTGTGTACATATACACACAGTTACATGTATGTGTGTATATACACATAAATATGCACACATATACATCTATGCATTTATATACACATGTATAGATGCATTGTCTATATGCATCATATTACAATATTACACTTTATATATAATATATACACACATATGTATATACAGTTATACTATCTATGGAGTACTCTAGGTATGCATATATGTACTATGCACATACATATACATGTAGAGAGAGAAACAGAAAGAGACCAAGAAGAGAATTCAAAGATCCGTAGCTGGAAGAGAATGACGTCAGAGTCCATCCATTCCAGTCCCCTTACTATACAGATGGACAGACACAGAGACCCAGGTAGGAATCACAGTGATTTGCCCAATGTAGAACTCATCCGATGGGGGGTATTTGCCTGACTACACAGCCACTCTTTTTGTCCGTGCCATTTTTTCCTTGGAATTCAGATTACAGATTACTCCCAGGTGTTAGTGTAAAACAGGAAGAACACAGCAGGGAAACAGGGTCACAGAGGCTTTCTCAGACTTGCTTAGTGAATCTGTGTTGAAGTTGAAATTGACTTGGTCTTTTGAAACAGGTTGATTTGAGCTCCAAACCTCTGCGTTTTTTGGTTGTTTATTTGGTTTGGGGTTTTGTTTGTTTGTTTGCTTTTGCTGATTAGTTCAGCTTTTTAACAGGCAGAAAACTGGCTCATTTTTATTTGTATTTTTGCTAGAACTTGACAGAAGGGAAACTTTCCTGAAACGTTCCGAAGAGCAAGGCAGGTTCAGATGTGATGAATTCCGGTATCTGACAGTTCTTTAGTACTTTTTTTTTTTTTGCCATAAGGAAAAGTGCAAATAAATAAAGGAGAAAAAAAAATCACATTAACCGCCGAATTACCTCAGAGTGCTTCCTGGAGGGAAAAAAAAGAAGAGAAAGGAGCTTACAGATCTATTTCAAGATGATTTAACAGGTGAAGTAGAGTTAGCCGAGAGTATTTTATGTCCCACTCTATTAGGTACCGTACAAATGTGATAGATCTATTCTAATTTATACAGTTGTTCAGCAAAACTTTTGTGGGTTTTTAAATTGACTGTAATGTTTAGCAATTGGAATATAAATTTATTCAAGCTACTTATTTGCTTGCCTCAGTGGTGTATTACAAAGTATTTTATAGCATCTGATCTGCTTAAACTTTACAACTACCTTCCAAGGAGACGATCTTCTTGTCTTAAAGTTCTAGGATCCTGGTCACAGAGGAGACTGGCTCCCCATGGTGTCAGTGGAAGCGTTGGATTCTTTCGTCTTCAAGGTTCACCATCATGTGGCCAGACAAAGGACAGTGCAGTGTAAGATAAGTGTTGAGGTGAGGGTTCTTGAGTCATAGGCAGGGACCAGAGGAAGTCACCTCTCACAAGGCCCTGGAACCCTTATACTCTCCCTTCAGAGTTTATGCAGCCCCATAGATAATCTATATCAAATTGCATACTGTTTTAGGAAGAGGAGAGGGAGAAAAATTTGAAACTCAAAATTTGGAAAAATGAATTTTAAAAATTGTCTTTGCATATAATTGGAAAAAATAAAATACTATTTAAGATAAAATAAAAAATAAAATTTAAAGCCTTTATTTAGCTCCTAAGAAAGTGAACTCAAGACTGTGCTAAGGTCTTCCACCAGTGGCTAAATTACTATTCATTAATAATCTATTGTTGAAGTATAACCTGTGAAGTATTCAGCCAGCTCCAGGCCTGGATGGGAAGCAATGGCATACCAGTAAATGTTTAACAACCAGCTCTCTTCCTCTAAAGAAAAAATGAACCCACAACACACATTTAAGTTTAATCTGCACTTCTAACATTTTCTCCATCATTTCTTAAGTTTAAACAATCGATAAAATAATAAATCAATCTTTGATTTGGACCAGTTGTCAATATCTGAGGTATAAATGTTCTCACTGAATATTTAACTAGTTTGAGAGGTCTCCATCCTATTCTTGAAAGTAGAGAATCATGGAAGTAGGTTGGTCGTAGGGAAAGGGAATTTGGAGTCTAGAGTAGTACAGGACTCCAATTCTTTTGGTGATGTTAATTTGTACTCCTTTTCCTGTCCCTTCTGCCCCTTTGCCCAAAGGTTCTCTTTGTCTACTTTTTGCCTTTCACAAGGGGTCATCTCCAGTCATCCTCATCTATGTCCCATCACTGGACCCAGTTGGCTCTGGAGGTGGAAGTGAGGCTAGTGACTTTGCACAGCCCTCCTCTGACTGTCTCTTATTCTTTTTTTAAATATGTAATTTATCTGTTTTTCAGTTCTCAACATTCACTTCCACAAGAATTAGAATTCAAAATTTTCTCCCCATCTCTTCCCAGACCCCACCATAGGACAGCATGCACCCCATCCACTCTATCCTCCAATTGGTCCTCCCTTCCACTACTCACCCTTCTCCCATCCTCCTTCCCCTTTATTTTCCTGTAGGGTAAAACAGATTTCTATACTCCATTGCCTGTATATCTTAATTTCCAGTTGCATGCTAAAACAATTTTTAACATTCATTACCAAAACTTTGAGTTCCATATTCTCTCCTTCCCTCTCTACCTACTCCCATTGAGAAAACAAACAATTCAATATAGGTCATAAATGTGTAACAATGTAAAGCACTTCCACAACAGTCATGTTGTAAAAGACTAACCAAAGTTCCCTCTGTCCTATCCTGCCCTCAATCTAGTCCATTCTCTCCCCTGACCTGTCCTCCTACAATAATGCTCATCTCCTTCCTCAATTTGCTGTCCCTTGTATTATCTTCCGTCTCCTATCCCCTTCCTCCCTGCCTTCCTGAAGGGTAAAATAGATTTCCATATCCATTTGATTGTGTGTTATTCTTCCTTAAGCCAAATCCCATGAGAGCAAGGCTCATGCATTTCCTGTCATTGCTCTCCTCTTCCCCTCCATTGTAAAAGCTCCTTCTTCCCTCTTCCATGTGAGAAGTTTCACTATATTCACTTCTCCCTTCCTCCTACTCCCAATGCATTCTATTCAACAGTAAATTTTATTATTTTAGGTATTCTCCATTCACATTCAGCTTGCCTGTGCCCTCTGTCTATGTATATACATACATATATTTATACACACATATATATACATACACATACACCCATGTACACACATATACATACCTACACATATATAATATATACATACATACATACCCATACACGCCTAAGTATATATGCCCCTTAACTACCCTAATACTGAAAAAAGTCTCATAATTTACAAATAACATCTTTCCATGTAGGAATATAAACAGTTTAACTTTAATGAGTTCTTTAAGGCTTCTCTTTCCTGTTTACCTTTTCATGTTTTCTTGATTTTTGTATTTGAAAGTCAAATTTTCTATTCAGCCCTGGTCTTCTCAATAGGAATGCTTGGAAGTTCTCCATTTCATTGAAATATTATACTCCCTGAAATATTATACTAAGTTTTGCTGGGTAGATGATTCTTGGTTTTAAGTCTATCTCCTTTGACCTCTGGAATATCATATTCCAAGCCCTTTGATCCCTTTTGTGTAGAAGTTGCTAAATTCTGTGTTGTCCTGATTGTATTTCCACAGTTCTAGAATTGTGTCTTTCTGGTTGCTTGTAATAGTTTCTCCTTGACCTGGGAATTCTGGAATTTGACTACAATATTCCTAGGAGTTTTCCTTTTGGGGTCTCTTTCAGGAGGTCATAGGTGAATTCTTTCCATTTCCATTTTACCCTCTGATTCTAGAATATTAGGGAAGTTTTCCTTGATAATTTCTTGGAAGATGATATCTAGGTTCTTTTTTTCGATCATGGTTTTCAGATAGAACAATAATTTTTAAATTATCTGTCCTGGGTCTATTTTCCAGGCCAATTGTTTTTCCAATGAGATTTCACATTGTCTTCTATTTTTTCATTCTTTTGGTTTTGTTTTTATAATTTCTTGGTTTTTCATAAAGTCATTAGTTTCCATCTGCTCCATTCTCATTTTTAAAGAACTGTTTTCTTCTGTGAGCTTTTGAATCTCCTTTTCCATTTGACCAATTCTGTTTTTTAAAGCATTCTTCTCATTGACTTTTTGGACCTCTTTTGATATTTGGGTTAGTCTATCTGTAAAGGTGTTATTTTCTTCAGCATTTCTTTGGGTCTCCTATAGCAAGCAACTTGTTTTCATGATTTTCTTGCATTGCTCTCATTTCTTTTCCCAATTTCTTCTCCACCTCTGTTACTTGATTTTCAAAAATCCTTTTTGAGCTCTTCCAGGGCCTGAGACTATTGAATATTTTTTTGGAAGACTTTTGATGTAGAAGTCTTGACTTTGATGTCTTTCTCTGATGATATGCTTTGTCCTTCTTCATCTGAAAGGATGGAAGAAAATTCCTTTCATCAAGATATTAACCTTCTATAGTCTATTGTTTTCCTCTTTTTTTGGGCATTTTCCCAGCCAGTTACTTGACTTTTGAGTCCTTTGTCAAGTGGAAGATATGCTCTAGGGACCTGTAAGTTCTCAGTTCCTCCAAGTTGGCACAATCAAGGGATAGGAGTTTACTCTTCTCCTGGCCTGCACTCTGGTCTGTGAACAACCACAAGCTCTCTTTTCTGCCCTGGAACTGTGAGTAGGATTCCCTCTCTATAGTCACCACCAGCTCCACCTCACCAGTGCACCTCCTCACCCTAGGATGCCACTCAGGGCTGAGTTCAGATCAGTCATTTGATTCCCCCAGGGTCTTTAGGTCAAGGGCTCCAAAAGTAGACACTGCTGCCCTGGGGCTGGGGCTGGGGCTGGATCTGGGGCCTGACCATACTCCCCTCTTACCCAGGTGAAAGAGCTTCTTACTGACCTTTAAAGCTGTCTTTGGCATTTGTAGGTTGAGAAATCTGGGAACTGGAGCTGCTGCCCATGATTCCATGCCCTGAAGCCTGCTCCAGTTGTGTCCATGCCACAGGTCCCAGGCTGGGCTGTGCTCTGCTCTGAGCCTGGTGTGATAGACCTTTTCTGTCAGCCTTCCAGGCTGTCTTGGGCTGGAAATCTCTTCCACTCCATCATTTTGTGGCTTCTGCTGCTCTAGTATTCGTTTAGAGTAATTTTTTTTACAGGTATTTTATGGGCTATGTGGGGAGAGCTAGAGGAGGTCTGTTCTTCTACTCTGCCATCTTGTCTCCACCCCCTCTTATTCTTTTATTGACTTCTTGACTAGAGACAAAGATCATTATATCTGGAAAGGACTTTAGAAGTCATCATAATAACTGAAATTTGTATGGAGAAAGCTTTAGGGTTTAGAAAGTATTTTACATATGTTATCTCACTTGGCATTTAAAAAAATACATAAACATACTTCAAATGTCATTATGCCCATTTTTGTGATGAAGAAACTGAGAGTTGGGTAGGTTAAGTGCTTTGGAGGGAAATTATGTGGGATATGAGTGACAGACCTGTAGTCAGGATGGACCTGGGTTTGATTCCTACCTCCTATACTTACTGGGTGGATGACCTTGGGTAAGTTGTTTGTGTTTCTGAGTCTCAGTTTCCTCATTAACAAAATGGTGACAATTACAGCTCTAGGGTTCCCTTGGTAAGGGTGTTGTGAGGATAAAGTCAGCAAATACATATGAACTGTTTTGCAGACTTTAAGCTGGCCTACACTAAAGGACTCTGTAAGCTACTATTATTTCCTCAAGATCACATAGATAAGAAGTGACAGAACAGAGCCTAGAACCTAAATTTATTTTTCTGATCTCAAGTTCAATGGTCTTTTCACCATATCACATTTGTCTTCATGACCTCATTTGAGTTCCTTGGCAAGGTTAGTGGAGTGGTCTGCCATTTCCTTCTTCATTTCATTTTACAGATGAGTAAACTGAAGCTAACAGGGTTAAGTGACTTGCCCACAGTCCCACAGCTAGTGTCTGATGCCATATTTGAACTCAGAAAGATGAGTCTTCCTGACTCCAACCCTAGCACTCTATCCACTGCACTACCTAGCTCCCCTCTTGTCCATTTTATATATGAGCTTGTTGGAAAGCATTAAGAGAGTGAGCAGAGAGGGAGTGAGGAGTATGAACAGATAGAGGAAGCTTCCTATGTCAATGAATCAATCTAAACGTTAAGCTCCTACTATGGTCTAGGCACTTTGTTAAGTGCTAAAAGACCAGCTCTGTTCTCAAAGAACTTAAAATCTGATGAATTGTATACCCAGTTGTCCTATTTTAGGATGTAAAATATACTTAGAAATCTTTTTCCTATTCTTTGTAAGAAAATGAGTATGTATAACTCCCACCCAGCATTGAAATGGTTAACAATTTGTACTTTATTATTCCTTCCCTCCGTCTTCTCCCTTCTAAGGAAAAAGGTTGCTGGGATTTATATTGGAGTGGCTATTGAATCAGAGGAAAGTGACAAGGGTAAGTGTTCTAGAGTTTGAAAACTTGCGTTTGAGCCCTACCTCTAATTGTGTGACAGCTAGTTGGCACCGTGTGTGGAGTCTGGCTCCTCTTCCTGAGTTCAAATCTGGCCTCAGACACTTACTGGCTGTGTGACCCTGGGCAAGTCACTTAACCCTTTTTGACTTAGTTCTCCATCTATAAAATGTACTGGAGAGGGAAATGGCAAACCACTCCAATATCCTTACCAAGAAAACTCCAAATTGGGTCACTAAGAGTTGGATGTGACTGGAATGAGTGAACAATAACAATAACCTGATTGTGTAACCCTGACGAGCTGACTGAACCTCAATGAGCCTCAGTTACCTCATCTGTAAAATGAGAGCTTTGGAGTCTTGAAACACCTTCCAACTTTAATTGTATGAACCTCTGACTGTAGACCCTGTCCTCTTGTGGCCAAATTCCCCTACTTTCCAAGGGGTAGTTACCCAAACTAGTGTTGGTATCCAAACTATGGTTAGTAGATCCCAGAACTTACTAACTTTTGGTTTATTTCCTTACATAACTTTCCCTGTGTCTTTTTATCTGCTAATGCCCATGCCCTATAAAACTGATTTTGAAAAAAAATTTTGCTACCTTTTTCTCCCATTTCTGACCTCCCTCTAGAAACAACAAATCCAAATTCTTATCTTACTAAAAAGCCTTAGAGAGTTTAGTTGACTTGTACCAATTAATTCCACATTATCAAAGATCTACACATTTCATTTTCTGTCACCTCTGATTTCCTAATTGATGATGATCATCTCTAAGTGACAATTCAAAGGCTAAAGAAAAGATGTGGAGTCAAAATTCAGATTTGAAGGGAAAAGTTGTATTTTCCTTTGGGCAAGTCACTTAACCTCTGTTTACCTGAGTTTCCTCATCCATAAAGTGAAAATAATAAAAGCACGTACCTCTCAGAGTTGTAAGGATCAAAGGAGATAATATTTGTACAATTTTTTGAAAATCTTAAAGTGTTATATAAATGATTTTTGTTCAATAATTTTTCAAGTGTGTCTGACTCTTTGACTGCAATTTGGGGTTTTCTTGGCAAAAATACTGGAGCAGTTTGCCATTCCTTCTCCAGTCCATTTTATAGTTGAGGAAACTGAAGCCAACATGGGTAAGTGACTTACCCAGGGTCATGCAGCTAGTAAGTGTCTGAGGCCTGGTTTGAACTCAGGAAGATGAGTCTTCTTGACTCCAGGTCTGGTACTCTATTCACTGTGTCACCTACCTTCCATTATAAATGTTAGCTATTGTTATTATTATTAGACTCTGTAGATGTCAGCTATCCTTACTCTATCCCCAAACACTACCGTTATCTGGATTACAGAATTCCATTAAAACATTCTTCATGCAATGAACAAGGATTTGGATTAAAGCTCATCCTCTAATTAATTTTGTTCATGAACTCTTAGGTAAGTAATTGAAGATCATGGGGGTCAGGAGGTATTTTCGTCACTACTAAATGAAAGCAAAAACTGATTTGGGGAGTGAATTGTTTCCTAAGAAAGAATATATAAGAATGGACCATAGCTTAAAATATAAGAATGACAGGTTCCTGGTCAAAGATAGAGTGTGTGTTTTCCAGGAGTCTTGCAAATGTAATCAAAATCACTTTAAACTGAAAATTGTTCAAAAGAAGAAAACTTCCAGTTCATATCCACCAAACCAGATGCCACAGAGAGTAGCTACAATGGAAAAAGTAGAATAATAGATGGGATACACCAATGTTCACAGAATATTAAACCCAAGAAAGTAGCTCAAATAGTCTCAAATGTCTATGCAATAAGACACAAAGCTGAGGCAATAAGTAAAATGAATGAGTGGATTGAATGAAAGGAAGCAAATTTGAACCCATACATATTAAATAGCAGAGAACTGCTTGGATGAGGCATGTTTAGAATATGACTTTTAATGAATTGTTGGTCATTCTTCGTTTTCAAAGAGGACCAATGACATCACAGGGTATCTCGACTTACTCGTGAATTGATATAAGGAAGGCAGATTCGCATAAAGTTGTCAGCCTCGTTTTCTCTTCTAGTCATTGAAGTACAGTGGCAGGACAAAAGCCAAGATGACTGGCAATGACCCAGGAAACAATGAATGACCTTGATATCTTCTATGTCTGACCAAGCTCTAGGCACTCCCCAGTGCCAGCTTCAGCTACCTTCATGGCTGGCCATTGGAACAAATTGTTCTCATTGACACTTTCAATGAGTATACCTTATTCAAAAGAAATAGAATAGGTAAAAGGGAAATGGAGTGAGATAGCATTATAGGAATTATGAGAATATGAGAAAATTCAGAAAACATTTAGGTGAAGAACAATGACGTATTGTTAATATATTTTTTTTTTGCTTAATTTGGAGATCTTTCCCATACATTAACAGGCTCATGTGACCTGCTTAAGTCACATGGAAGCCTAAGTCACATGACTTTGAGTCACATGAAGCCCATGGTGGGAAAAGTTTGCTGAATGGGTGGAGCAGGAAGGGTAGAACAGGAAGAGGCAGGGCTGAAACAGAGCTGAGAGGAAGTTGGTCAGACTAGTTTGAGCTGAGAAGGACAGAGGAAGTAGATAGTTATGACTGTGAAAGTCTGTTTATGGGAAGGCCTGATAATGTATATAGACCTCTTGGTTACTATGATGGATTTTTTTGTTGCTATGATGGATTTGGTTTTCTGCTGTTGGGATCTGGCTTTCTGATGGTTGAATAAATGTTTTTGTTCTGTCTTCCATGTGGAGAGTCTGTTGTATTTTGCAATTCAGAACTGTGCTGGCATATTCACGGCCACTATAGGCTTTGTGAATATTCCATTGGCACTACAAATGGAAAAGCAAATAAAGAAGACTCATATGAACTGATGAAAAGTGAAGTGAATAGAACCAGGAGAACAAGTTATACAGTAACAATACTGCTAAAGAAAATCAACTCTGAAAGACTTAACAACTCGGATCTATGCAATTACCCACCACTATCCCAAAAGACTCATATGATGAAACATGCTATCTACTTCTAGAAAGAAAACTAATGATCTCAGAGTGCAAATTAAAGCATATTTTCTCCTATTTCTTTTTTTTCTTTTATGTATTCATTCATTCATTCATTTATTCATTCATTCATTTATTTATCTATCTATTTATTTATTTAACTTTTCAACATTCATTTCCACAAAATCTTGGGTTCCAAATTTTCTCCCCATTTCTCCCCTCCCCCCATCCCAAAACACCGAGCATTCTAATTGCCCCTATCACCAATGTGCCCTCTCTTCTAACATTTCTCCCTTCCCTTATCCCCCTCTTCTCTTTTGTCCTGTAGGGCAAGATAACTTTCTATACCCCATTATCTGTATTTCTATCTCTTAGTTGCAAGAGCAGTACTCAGCAGTTGTTCCTAAAACTTTGTGTTCCAACTTCTCCCCATCCCTCCCTCCCCACCCATTCCCTTTGGGAAGGCAGGCAATTCAATGTAGACCATATCTGTGTAGTTTTGCAAATGACTTCCACAATAGTTGTGTTGTGTAAGACTAACTATAATTTCCTACATTCTATCCTGCCCCCCATTGCTTCTATTCTCTCTTTTGATCCTTTCCCTCCCCAAGAGTGTTGACTTCAAATTGCTCCCTCCTCCCACTGCTCTCCCTTCCATCATCCCCCCCACCCTGCTTATCCCCTTCTCCCCCACTTTCCTGTACTGTAAGATAGGTTTTCATACCAAAATCGTGTGTATTTTATTCCTTTCTTTAGTCGAATGTGATGAGAGTAAGCTTCATATTTTTTCTCTCACCTCCCCTCTTTATCCCTCCACTGAAAAGTCTTTTATTTGCCTCTTTTATGAGAGATAACCTGCCCCATTCCATTTCTCCCTTTCTCCTCCCAATATATTTCTCTCTCATTGCTTAATTTCATTTTTTTGAAATATGATCCCATCCTATTCAATTCACACTGTGCTCTCTGTCTCCCTTTGTCTCTGTGTGTGTGTGTGTGTGTGTGTGTGTGTGTATGTGTAATCCCACCAACTACCCAGATACTGAAAAAAGTTTCAAGAGTTACAAATATTGTCTTTCCATGTAGGAATGTAAACAGTTCAACTTTAGTTATTCCCTTATGATTTCTCTTTGCTGTTTGCCCTTTCATACTTCTCTTGATTCTTGTGTTTGAAGGTCAAATTTTCTTCTCAGTTCTGGTCTTTTCATCAAGAATGCTTGAAAGTCCTCTATTTCATTGAAAGACCAATTTTTCCCCTGAAGTATTATACTCAGTTTTGCTGGGTAGGTGATTCTTGGTTTTAGTCCTAGTTCCTTTGACTTCTGGAATATCATATTCCACGCCCTTTGATCCCTTAATGTAGAAGCTGCTAGATCTTGTGCTATCCTGAATGTATTTCCACAATATTTGAATTGTTTCTTTCTAGCTGCTTGCAAAATTTTCTCCTTGACCTGGGAACTCTGGAATTTGTCCACAATGTTCCTAGGAGTTTCTCTTTTTGGATCTTTTTCAGGTGGTGATTGGTGGATTCTTTCAATATTGATTTTGCCCTCTGGTTCTAGAATCTCAGGGCAGTTTTCCTTGATAATTTCATGAAAGATGATGTCTAGGCTCGTTTTTTGATCATGGCTTTCAGGTAGTCCCATAATTTTTAAATCATCTCTCCTGGATGTATTTTCCAGGTCAGTTGTTTTTCCAATGAGATATTTCACATTATCTTCCATTTTTTCATTATTTTTGTTTTGTAATTTCTTGGTTTCTCATAAAGTCATTAGCCTCCATCTGTTCCATTCTCATTTTTAAAGAACTATTTTCTTCACTGAGCTTTTGAACCTCCTTTTTCATTTGGCTAATTCTGCTTTTGAAAGCATTCTTCTCCTCATTGGCTTTTTGAACCTCTTTTGCCAATTGAGTTAGCCCATTTTTAAAGGTGTTGTTTTCTTCAGCATTTTTTTGGGTCTCCTTTAGCAAGGTGTTGACCTGCTTTTCGTGCTTTTCTTGCATCTCTCTCATTTCTCTTCCCAGTTTTTCCTCCACCTCTCTTACTTGATTTTCAAAATCTTTTTTGAGCTCTTCCATGGCCTGAGCCCACTGAATATTTATTTTGGATGTTTGGGGATACAGAAGCCTTGACTTCTGTGTCTTTCCCTGATGGTAAGCCTTGTTCTTCCTCATCTGAAAGGATGGGAGGAGATATCTGTTCACCAAGAAAGTAACCTTCTAAGGTCTTATTTTTTTTCCCTTTTTTGGGCATTTTCCTGACCAGTTACTTGACTTTTGGGTCCTTTGTCAAGAGTAGGGGACCTGTAATATATCAGATCCTTCAAGGTGGCACAACCAAACGTGTACTGGTCTGGGTGCAAGGAAGGATTTTTGTGCCCAGAATCTTAGCAGAGGTTCCTCTCCACAGGCACCTGACCTCCAGTTCCACCAAACCAGCACTGGGGGGGTGGGATTCAGTCAAGCTGTGGGGGCAGGACCACCATTCAGTGTGAGACAAAGACCAGCTGCCTCAGGGCATCTACACAGGGCTGAGGTAAGACTCAGATCTTCAATGTCCCCAGGGGTTTTTACACTCCAACAATGGAGCAGGCTGTATGGGCTGTTGTGCAGCCTCTGTGGCTGCTGCCTGCTGCTGGAGCTATGGGAAGGCCCTTCTCCCTTCCTGGCCAGCTGATAACACCCCATCACTGACCTTTGGCACCTGTGGGCTGAGAGTTCTGAGGACCTGCTGCTCTGACTGGAGATTCTGCCCCGAGGCCAAGGCTGAGCTGGGCTCCACCTTCTGCTCGGCTCCACGTCTGGCACAACCGACATTTCAATGGGCCTTTTAGGTCACCCTGGGCTGGAAATCTCCTCCACTCTGTTGTTCTCCACTTCTGCTGCTCCAAAATTTGTTGAGAGTCCCTCTCCACAAGTATTTTATGGGCTGTGGGGGGAGACCCTGCATATGTGTGTCTTTCTACTCCACCATCTTGGCTCCACCCCCTATTTTATTTTTATTGTCTTGTTTCTTTTTGGAATATGGCTAATATGGAAATTTGTTTTGCATATCTACATATATTTGTAATGGTTTTTATTTTTCTTGCTTTCTCACTGACTGGAAGATGGGGAGAAGGAGCAGAAAGAGGAAGAATTTGGCAGTGAAAATAAATACAATTTAATCAAAAAATTTTAATAGAGAAAATTAAGATAAACAAAAACTTTTTGCCAATGGAGTGTACCCCATACCACCTAAGATAAGATCTTCAGGAAATGGATAAAAACACTGATACAGAAGAATAATGTAGCAGTAATGCGGAACTTCAGATATCTAGTTATCTGATGAAGAGTTTTCTCTGATAACAACATAGCAGCAAATGACTGCTTGATCTGGTTTCACGATAATTTAATTCAAGGACAAATCTATTCTGTATCTAATTCTAACAAATGGAATTAATTCAAAGACTAGGAATAATGACAATTTGGGGAGGGGGAGTGACCATTCTTTCCTGAGGGAATAGGACTAGATGATCTCTGAGGTCCTCTCCAGGTCTAGGGCTATGATCCTATGAACCTGTTGTTGTTTGTTCTTTGAAGGAGACCATGACATCAGGGCAGTGATGCTACAGAACCAAGAAAGAAAGGAAAGACATACATTCTGACCTGCACCCTAACTTGGAAGAACAAATTTCAAAAGGTCCAGAGGAAGAATACATAATATATAATTAATCAAAACTATTTATGTGACAGCATAGGAGTCTTATATAATTCTCAAAAAATAAAATTCTAATGATGCATAGAGAAGCAATTCTGATGAGAAGGAACAATGTGAGCTGTCTGAGGAGACTGATGAGGATGCATAGGAAACTCACCGATGAATTTAGATTTTTTTAAAAAATGTATAGAAGGAGGAAGTAAGACCAGTTAATAAAGGAGGGCTACAAAAGTATGGCATATACTTTACAAGTAGTGCCAGATGCACTAAAACTCAGAATAAACTGAGGCTGGTGAAAAACACTAAAAACAGAAAAAAATATTTTTCGAATTTATGCTAGAGGAAAAGGAAGAAGTCTGAAAGAAAGAACGTGCAATTAATAGGGATGGTGATAACTGATAACTGAGATGGCAGAGCTGTTTAAATCTTATTTTTACCTCTGTTTTCTCTGCCAAGGAAAATGGCCCTTGGACTGGGAAGGACAGACCAAAAACAGCTCATAGGGAGTTGATGCCCATTATAAATATGGAGATAATAAAAAAGCACCTGCCCTTGATAAATTCAAGTCACCTTGTCATAAATAAATTATGTCCTTAGATTCTGAAAGAACTAGCAAGTGTAATTGCTGAGCCACTGTTGGCATCTTTGAAAGATTAAGGAGAATAGGAAAGGTATCACAGGATGAAATTGAGTCTGCAAGCTATAGGTTGGTAAACTTTTCTTCTTTGCAAAATTTTAGAATGTATTATTAAAGAGATGGTTAGTTAAATGTAGAAAAGGAAGTAGTGACCACTAAGAACTATAATGACTTCAGCAAAGATTAAACCTATTTCCTATTTTTGACAATATTACTAAATGAGTGTAGCAGAAGACTTTAATATGTCATTTATCTAGAATTTACTTATTTTTAAAATCTAATTGATTTTTTTAACTAACAAAAATCTATTTTCATCTTTCCTTCCATTGGAAAAAAGAAAATTCTTTAAATAAATATGAATAACTAAGCAAAGCTAGTTCTTGTCTTAGCCATGTCCAACTACATACATACATACATACTACATATAGATGTACATACATGCATGTACACACATACATGTATACATATATGCGTCTTATTCTGCATCTCGAGTTCATTATTTGATATATTGTTGATTTAGGACAAGAGATAGGTGTGGGCATTGGGCTTCATTATTAATCCTTTGGAATTGTGGGTGGTCATTGCATTGATCAGAGTTCTTAAGTTTTTCAAAGTTGTCTTTACAATGTTTGTTACTGTATAAATTGTGTTGCTAACTCACTTTCCATATGTTCATACAAGTCTTCTGAAGTTTCTCTGAAAGTGTCCTTTTCAAAATAGTATTTCATACAATCAATATGCCATTACCTATTAAACCATTCCCTAATTGATAGGCAATCTCATAATGTCCAGTTCTTTTCCATGACAAAAAGAGCTTCTATAAATATTTATGGACATGTATACCCCTTTTCCTCGTTCTTTAATATCTGGGGAGTATAGGTCTAACAGTGGTATTTCTGGGTCAAAGGGAATGCATAGTTAAGTGACTTTGGGGGTACAGTTCCAAATTCTTTACAGAATAGTTGGAGCTTCTCCAATAGTGCATTAATGTATTGACTAGCTTGACCTTACAAGTGCAGATTGGGAAAGACATGGTTAAATTTCATGCCTGAAAAAGAGCTGGAGGTTTTAGTGGACTACCATCTCAATATGAGTCATCAGTATGACATTCAGTCAAAAAAGCTAATGGGATCCTGGGTTGCATTAAGAAAGGTATAGCTACCATGAACATGGAGGAAATGATAATATATCTATACTCTGTCCTGGTTAGAACACACCTGGAATACTATATTTAGTTCTGGGTGCCAAAATGTAGGAAGGGCATTGATAAGCTAGAAAATGACCAAAGGAAGGCAAACTATATGTAACATATGGCACTTTTCCTCTTACCTTTCAAACCATCCCCCCCTTCCCTTTCCCTTCTTTCCTTCCTTTTCCTCCCTCTCACTCTTTCTTTTCTCCTTCCTTCCTTCCTTCCTCCTTTACTCCCCCCCCCAATCTAAAACTTTTATTAAGCACATAATTCTTTGTTCCTGGCACTGTATTAAGTACAGTAGGAATGCACAATTCCTAACCATGAGAAGCATATACTCTTACTGCAAAGGCAAGACTTTCTTCCACATAATAAGTAAAATACAAGACAAAGGAATACATAACTGGGGTAATGTCATAAGAAAAATTACAAAGTTCTAGACTTTTAGTTGGGGTTCCATCTCAAAGTCTTTAAAAGTCTCTATCTAGCTTGGAATTATGGGTGAGTAACACAGTATGAATGAAGATCTGTCCCTTGATCACCATAATTTGCTTCCATTTTGGGGACCTGTGGGTCTCTAGCTTTGTAATGGAGACCATGTCTTGCTACCAGATGATGTATAGAAAGGGTTAGTCAATATATATGTGGAATCAAATTTAACTTAATGTCTGGTGGTATTTTGAATGGACTTGCATGACTCTATTTGATAAGAGGACCATCTACATCTAGGCTTTCTCTTAAGCTGACACTGTTTCAGGAGTCTTTAGTCCTTTTTGTGAAGGCTCAAATGCAGCTAGAAAACCAACACAGCAGCAATCACAATGGCAAAAACAAAACAAAACAAAACAAAAAAAACCACGCCAAAATGAATCAGAAACAAAGGCTCGCTATTCTTTTTCCTTTGATGGATTTCAGAGTGAATTGACTCTGGGGATGATCATGGAGGGCCACAGTCAACTGCTGACCTTGGTAAAAATCTCAGCTGCAAAAATAACAGAAAGTCTCAATCAGGATCTACTTTGGACTCATGGTATCAATACACTTTGAAGTCACATTGGAAAACTGGAGAGAACTCCTTAAGACCAGTGTGAGGATAGATTTTCCTCATTGAGGTGAACTTGCCCAAACTCTCAGTTTCCAGTGATCGGCATAATGAATCCAGAGGGTGAAACAAATAAGATTTCCCTGGTGTTGCAACTCTTTTTCTTGCTATCTCCTGATGAGAGCAAAGGAGCAGCAGTTTTGGAAGGTCAAGCACACTGAGACCTTAAGTTATCTCAACTACAGTCATAGATGTGGCCATGTCATTCTAAAGCTGGATTTCTGTTGTTTGTCCTTTATTCTCAAAGAGAACCATGCCATCAGGGAGGTGCCACCATGGCATGCAAATGAATTAGATTTAAGTGAGAAGGGCTGTGCAAAGTCTCACTTTTTCCTCCAGAGCCATCTCTTCCATCCAGTGGCCAAATATGGATCAGGACAACTGGAGATGGCACTGGATGCAGTGGGAGGCAGTGGTCTTTTCAAGCTGAAGTCTTTAACAGATTTCACTTTAAGTCCATTAATTGACTGAAACTAACCCTGGTTAGAGGGATGAAGACAGCATGATGTTAAAAATATTGAAGAATGTAGAATTCAAGGGAAAAAAGGGAACACTGTCTATTGTGTGGTAATTTAAGTCTTTTAATCAGATCTGAAGATAGTACCAAAGACAGTCCTAAAGACAGATCAGATCTAAGGGTAGATAGTAAATAGATTGAATATTCACAAGCTTAAGTCTCCAAGTTCAATTAATGTCCTTTTTTTCCTTTTCAAAGCCTGTAATCCCTTGGTTTCTTCCCTGTAAAGAGGAAAGTTTTCTTTTCAAATCCTTCTCTGTAATTATGCATTATTTAACCACAGATGCCCTGTTCTCAGAAACGTAAAGATGACATTGGAATAAGGAGAATGTTGAATGAAGATGGGCTCAGATGCATATGGTCAAAGGATTGGAGGATGGGTTATAGAGAGGGCAAAGGGCAGCAGAGATCTGACAATCATCCACTAAAGCAAGAAAGGAACAGAAAAAGAGCAGGAAGTGCCAGGGAGAGGAGGTGGTGGAGAAGCAGGTGCATGGAAAAAAGCCAAGGAGACAAGTGCAAAAGCAACCTCATTCTGCAGCAATATCTTTGGTTGGTTAAAGCCCAGCCCCCTTTCCTGTTAAAAGACAATAAAAGAATTTAAATCCTTCCTTACTAGAGAATGAGATTTTTATTTAGATTACAAAATCTTTGTATATACCCTGTTTTCTCTATCTCACCTAGGTGGCATAGTGGATAGAGTGCCTGGCCTGGAGTCTTCCTGAGTTCAAATATGGTCTCAGATACTTACTAGTTTTGTGATGCTGGGCCTCAGTTTTCTCATCTGTAAAATAAACTGGAGAAAGAAATGATAAAGCATTCCAGCATCTTTGCCAAAAAGATTTCAAATTGATTCAAGAAGAGTCAGACATGACTGAACAACAATTCTCTGCCCACCCCAAGGAAAGGAATAAGTAGCTGGTTTCTTCACAAAAGCCAAAGGAATGCCAGTATTGTGACTGACTTTAGGCATGCTGTGTCTTTAGGGTGCAGTTGGCTCACTGGTCTTCCCTTTGGCATAGAGTTCTGCTTGGGGTATATTGTGGGCCCGGCCCAACACAGACCATTTCCTTGGTAAATTAAGTCCAGCATTGGAATGAAATGTGATGCTTGTAGGTTATTCAAAAGTTAACAAAAGGAGATTTACTCAGCCATAGCAGGGAAGGATATTGAGTGAAGCTGCCATATTGATTTAACTGAGCACTTACCAGTGATAAGTTAAGTTCTGTTGTCAGTCACCAGTTAGAAGCCTCAAGAGAAGGAGGTTGAGCTCCTCAAGGCCTCAGGCAAGCAAGAAGACAGGTCAACAACCTGAGCCAGTTCCAAAAGGCAATCAAGTCTTTAGGCAAGCAATTTCTATTAAGGGAAAAGATTAGGACCTTTGGAAAAGCTAGCTCAGTCTACATGGTTAGATCCTAGGAAGTACTGCTCCTATCACAGTGCATTCAATTTGTCTTTGGTCTGGACCTGTGATTGGGAACTCCTAATGTAGGAACACTTTCCATTTCCCCTGCCCCCCTCCATTATTGTTGTTGTTGCTCAGGACAACTCTTTGTGACTCCATTTGGGGTTTTCTTGGCAGAGATAATGGAGTGGTTTGTCATTTCCTTCTTCAGTTCATTTTATAGATGGGAAACTGAAGCGAACAGGGTTCACTGACTTTCCCAGGGTCACATAACTATCTAAACTTAGTAAGACAAGTCTTCCTGACTCCATACCTCGCATTCTATCTATAGTGCCCATACGTGTCCTCCCTTCACCCTCCACCCCACAATTATTCATTTGTAACTGCCCTGTACTTTGTAGTCTTAGAGTTGCCTTGGGTATTGAGGAGTTACCTGACTTCCTTAGGGTCACAAAATCAGTATGGGGAAAAGGCAAGACTTAAACCCATGAATGTCGACTCTGAGATGAGCTCTCTAACCACTCTATCATGCTACCTTTGTGTTTGATATAACCCACATTCCACTTTGTGAAGCGATGTCTCTAATGAAATGCCTCTGAATTCTTTTCACTTGGTTTTGGAACTACTGTCTTTCATCAATTTTTGTTTCTTTTTAAATTTTTATTATATTCTCATTTATTTCTTCAATAGTTCCAAATAACATTCATTTTTTTTTAAAATTTGAGTTCATTCTCTTCCACGCTCCTGCCCCTCCTTTACTGATTGAGAAGGCAAGTTATATAATATCAATTATGTCATTTCATCCATGTCTAACTCTGTGACCCCATTTGGGGTTTTCTTGGCACAGATACTGGAGTGGTTTGCCATTTCCTTCCCCTGCTCATTTTACAGAGGAAGAAACTGAGTTAAACAGGGTTAAGTAACTTGGCCAATATTACACAGCTAGTAAGTGTCTGAGGTCAGATTTGAACTCATGAGGATGAGTCTTCTTGACTCTAGGCCTGACACTATATCCTTTGCACCATGTAGCTGCCTGATGTCAATTATACATGCTTTGCCAGAAAGAAAAGAGAAGGTTACAAAGGGATGGGAAATGTTTTTGTTTGGGTTTTTGTATCCCTGGTGCCCAGCACAGTTCTGGATACATGGTAGATGCTTAATAAATAATTGTAGATTATTTGGCTAGGGGGGTATTGGAGGTTGGAAGGGGCATAACCAACAGACTAAGCATTCTCTCCTCTGAGTTCTCAACCAGCAAACATACTGCTCAACAACACAACATTTCCCAAGGAACTGTGTTTTGCCAACCAGAAGCCCCGCCCCCCTGCAAAAAAAAAAAAAAAGCCTCTATTCAATGAACAGAAATAAACAGAATAGACCCAAAGAAAGATCCTGTGGTTTTTCAAATCAAATCTGAGGATGAATTAGTCTTCAAGATGGCATCCACTTAAGGTCTTTGCTGTTAATAATCTAAATTGGCCACACAATTATGCTCTCCTTCAATCACTACCTGCCATGTCTCACTGAAAGCCTCCTCTTAGGAAGCCGTACCATTAATGGCTCCCTGCGAGCTTTCTTTGGGGAGCTGACGAAAGGTAAATAAAATGAAGTAATGCCTTTTGAGTTGTCTGGTTTTGTGGAAGCAAATTCCCAGATAGAATGGTCCGAAAATCTTTTGTAGAATTTCAGGCTTCTGTATCCTCATCTCAGCAGTGATGTTAGTGAGGAAGAATACAGAGGGATGCAGTTCTGGGACTTCTGCATCCCACCAGTATGCAAATCATCTAACTATATGCAAATGATTTCACAAGAATGTTGTTCATTCTCCCTTACAAAGTTCATTTCCCTATTCGGTCCTCATATACCATGCCCATAGGCTAAAAGACTTTTTAACACATTATGACTCGTTAGTTCATTTTTGTTCTGAGAATTCTCTAAATGCTTGAAAAGCATGGTCCAGAGTTAATCCTGGAATGGAGAAAAAACTCGAAGGAATTTGAGAAACAATCACGTCTAGCCCTGTTATTTGACAGATAGGGAGACTGAGCCTCAGAGAGGGTATATGGATTGCCCCATGGTCACTAGTTAGCTGCAGAACTGTGACCCAAGTGTCCTGGGACTCCTGCACAGATACTACATGACCTCCTGTTAAGAGTCTAGGAAATGGCATTATGGAAGGATAGATTTGGAGTCAAAATATTCTAATGTTGGTTCTGCCATTTATTGGCTGTGTGACCTTGGTCAACTCACTTGATATCTATGAGTTTCAGTTGCTTCCTCTACAAAGAAGGATGGTAACAACTGTATTGTCTGCCTCTTTAAGTTGGAGCACTATGACTATTTTTAAAAGATTTAATTTACAAATGAAGAAACTGGTACTAAAATGCAAAAAAAAATTGCTGTAGTAAGTCAAAAAGACAGCAAAAAAATCAGCAACATTATCCAAATTCAATTTCAGTCTCTCTCTCCAATATCGCTCTGTCCACGCAGACCACAAGAATACACAGGCAGGGTGTCATAATGGGAAGAAGCCTGGTGTCAGAAATAGAAGGTCTGGGTTTGAATCCCAGCTCTAGCACTTACTAGCTGATCTTGGGAAAAATGACAATCTCTCAGACCCTCAGTCTCCTCATCTGTAAAATGGGGATAATAATATTTGCACTCCCTATCTCACAGGATTATTGTGAGGAAAAGTGCTTCATAGACCTTAAAGTTTTATATAAGTGTGAATTATTATTAGTATTTCCCTCAGGCAGCTCTTAACTTAAGTTTATGTGTAGTAGACACACTCTTTCCAGTGTCCTCCTTGCCCAATTCCCTCCAGTGCAATTGTCAGCTTCACACCTCATGAATTTTATTTGCAATCAATAAATAAACCTATTATCATCAGGGTTTTGTATTCTCATCATATATCGTAATCTCTCATAAACCATTTCATCGTGCAGGTCAGGTTCATTGAGCATATCCCACTCATCTTTATTTCTCAGTCCGTGACAGGGAGACACAGACATAAAGTGTGAGCACAAGAATTCAGTTTTCATTCTCAGAATGTTAAAGATAAAAGTCACATTTAGACATCATGATATTCAGTTTTGGCACCAACGGGGAAAAAAAAGACAACAAGTAGTCATTACCTTGTCAAGTACTCTATACATTTTGGAGATGACTAAGTATTTCATTTCTTCCATTTTGTATGTGACCATTTTTGCAGAAAAGAGTCTCTCTTCCTTAGAATAAGGAATGGAATTTCTTAAGTTCCTTGGGTCAAAGTCAGACAACTGCTCCTGCCAATTTAGGAGAGAACATAAAGCTGCTAGAAACTATTTATTTGTCAGTTAATCAACAAACAATTATTAAGTATCTACTATGTACCAGGCACTGTGCTAAGTGCTAGGGATACAAAAAGAGGCAAAAGACAATCCCTGCCCTCAAAGGTCTCACAATCTAATGAGAGATACAATAAGCAAACAAGTATGTGTAAACAAGTTATATACAGGAAAAATAGGAAATAATTAAAAATATAAAACATTAGAATTAAGAGGACCTGGGACAGCCTTCTGGTAAAAGATGGGTTTTGAATTAGAACTTAAAGGAAGCCAGGGGAGTCAGGAGATAGAGATGAGGAGAGAGAGAATTCCAGACATGGGGGATAGCCAGAGAAAATGCCTAGAGTGTCTTGTCTATGGAACATCAAGGAAGCTGTTGTCACTGGATCCAAGTGTACGTGGCAGGAAAGAGGATTCATTGGCTGAGAGCCTGAGGGCCTGGAAGGATAGTTTTGTCCTTGATAGTAATAAAGAAGTTAGGATGAGGAGGGTTTAGGTGAAAAATGAAGAGTTCAGTTTTAGTTATTTTGAGATTAAGATATCTACTGGAATGCAGTTTGAGATATCTGAAATACAATTGGAGATGTGAGACTGGAGGTCAACAGAGAGGTTAAGGCAGGATAGGGTAGATTTGAGAATCATTAGCATAGAGATGGTAATGAAGTCCATGGGAGCTGATGAGATCACCAAGTGAAGTAGCATAGATGGGAGAACAAAAGAGGACCCAGGATGAAATCCTGGGAACCACCTTGTAACCATAAGTAAGGTGGAATTTTTGTTGTTTTTTTCCTGGAGTTTAGTTTCCCAGGCTCATGCTAAATTGTAAACATCTGAAGGATTAATCTCCTTTGAACCTTGGTAGCAACATCCAAGGTAGAAATAATCCAACTCCCCAATCATCAAACTAGAAAATGCTGGAAAGGGTGGTCAGGGAACCTATGTCATCAGGGTTTCAGTCACAGATGGAAGATGGAAGGAATGCAAGAGAAAAAGATATAGAACGAAGGGAAATTTGTTACCTACGGAATAGGCATTTCAGAGGGCACAGTGAAAGGGGTGGCTGAGATTTGGTTGGAATTAACAATGGTAGGGTTGAAAGGGATGAGAATAAGGAATTGGTTCTGGGAGTGAAGAATGGGGTTTGGCCAATGACTTACAATGGTTCAGAATTATTGGGATGCGTAGGGTATGAAAATATTGGTCACTGAGTGGAAGGTGCTACTCCTCTTCCCAACGTTGGTCAGAGAGCAGGATGGAGATAAGAACGTATGTGATGGGACACAGACTATCAGATGGTCCAATGGGAGGCCTCATTTCATTACTCATTTTCCTTCTTAAGGCTGGAGATTAGGCAGAAAAGGACCCAGAGAGAGATGGAAATCAAACTTGTGAAGCAGGAGAAAGAAGTTCTATTCCCCACAAGCTTTCCTCTTCCCCTCTTAAGGGAAAGACACAGCAGTAGGTGGAAGACCTGAGATCAAAAGTTAGGTTGTTTCTCTTTGTACCAGAGCCTCTCTACATCTCCTTTGGGAGATCAAGCTGACAGTAAGAGGTGGAAGTTTTCTTGTACTGGTAGAGATGGAAGCTGGCCTTTTAAATATTAAATGAAATAAATAATGATACAATAGAACATAGATAATGTTAATATGTGGTTTTATAAATCAATATATGCCTGCAGGGATCCAGTACAGTCACTTCCATTTCTGTTAGAGTTTAACATCACTACGGGTGATTGGAAATGGAATTTGATAGACACTAGGTAACTTTGCATGTCGGAATTGACTTCTTCTCTCTATCTATTTGAATTACAACCATTTCTTTTCATTTAGATCTCCAAGTACCAAGCACTTAAGCAATTATAGATACAGAATCATAATTTAGGATGGAGAAATATAGTGCAGAGTCTCCCTACTTAACTTGAATGATAAATTAACGCCTTGAGAGTAGGGATTATTTCATTCATTGTATTTGCATCTCCAGGATCTAGCATAGTGCCTGGAATATTTTGTTATTGTCAGTCCTTTCAGTTGTGTCTGACTCTCTGTGACACCATTTGGGGTTTTCTTGGCAGAGACACTGGAGTGGGCTGCCATTTCCTTCTCCACGCATTTGAGGAAACTGAGGCAAACAGGGTTAAATGACTTGCCCAGGGTTACACAATAGTAAGTGTTTGAGGACAAATTTGAACTGAGGAAAATGAGTCTTCCTAATTCTAAATCTAATCCTCTCTCCACTAACCCACCTATTTGTTTGGCATGCAGGAAAAATGAAGATTTCTTGGATGATTGGTTGATTAACCATCATCTACTTATGAGGAAAGTTAAGTGATTTTTTCAAGTATGACTGAGTGACAGAAAATTAGAATTTGGGACTTTTAGTTCCAATTTCTGCGCTTTGTATTCACATTTAGTGACTTATTTTTAATATAACTTAATACTTTTTCAGAAAACTTGAAACTGTCCTGTAGACAAAGAATCTGTTCACTTTATTTTTATTTATTCCCTTATTCCTTGACTATCTAAAATTTGTATGTGATTTTAATACTTGTTCTGCATTCTAAAATTTGATTTTTATTAGAACCCTGAGTAAAAACTTTTGGAGCTCTAAATTCCCAAATCCTGCCAGCCATCCTAGTTCTTCACTGGAGCTTTAATTTATGATAAAAATTAATAGGAAAATAAACACAATTTGATATCTAAAAATATGTTATCCAAGCAACTTTTTTCAGAAATGCATTTTTTCCCCATAAGGTGAGGCATATGAAGCACAATGATGTGACATTTATTTATCATCATATTCCTATAAGTGAATTTTCTGGATAATTGGAAAAATGAGATTTTCTCTTTCCAATGAAACTTTTTTTTAGAACTCACTATACACTTTTGCTTTCTTAAAGAGAGTATACTGAATACAACATTTTAAAAAAATGGTTCATTTGTTGACATATAAGCTATAACCTTTGAGGATATTGACATGTGTGGTTGTTTACCTTCCTAATGACCTTGAGTTATTTTATACTTAGCATTTCTGCTGTCTTCTCTGTCTCCTCCACTGTTGTTGGTTATTGTTGTTCAGTGTGTCACCAGATAGTAGACTCTTTCCATACTATCCATCCCCAAATCACTGCCCATACCTTCCTGTTTTTAATTTGCTATGAACTAGGATGAACTTATAGTTCATCACGTGAAACAAGGTAGCCAAGTTTGTTAATGCTGGTGATAGATAAAAGTAGCATTATTATGTTTCATTTCATTTCACAGATATATCTATATATCTATATCTATATATCTATATAGATATAGATATATACTTCACTTTCTAGAATGAATCCATTCCTGAAAACGGTTACCTGGGAAAAATGTGTCATGCCATGCATACCATGTCAGTTTCAATAAAGTAAAAGCTAACTGGTTGCTTCAACAACAAAAAAGAAAGAAAAGAAAAATAGCAATTAATGTGTGTGTGTGTGCGTGTGTGTGTAGGAAGCACTGAATTTGGAAGATTTGAATT
This sequence comes from Notamacropus eugenii, assembly GCF_028372415.1. Taxonomy (NCBI): domain Eukaryota; kingdom Metazoa; phylum Chordata; class Mammalia; order Diprotodontia; family Macropodidae; genus Notamacropus; species Notamacropus eugenii. The sequence continues at coordinate 51,117,705 of NC_092878.1, read as the reverse complement.
CAAATCCTGCCTCAAACATTTGTATGACCCTGAACAATACATTTAATCATTTTCAACCCCAGTTTCCTTATTTATAAAAATGGAGATAATAATAGGACCTTTATCACAGGGTTGAGCATGAAATTTTGAACACAGCTTAATTGCTTTGCAGACCTGAAAGAACTATACAAATGTTAACTATTATTATTGTTACATTATAGACTTCTAAGTTAATCTGGTCCATTTTGAGGGTGAGTACAAACATTTTTGAGGAGATAAACTCATGACAATTATTTTCCTTCTGGAATTGAGGTGATATTTTGTAAGGCTGAGGAAGTCTAGCTATAAAATACCTGGAATACCACTCTGTAACAGGATATATAATGATATAATACAGTTAACACACAGTAGGCATTAAATAAATATTTAAATGATGAAATCAAACAGCTTACTCTATACCTATCTGCCCAGTCTTATTTCTTGGTGAGATGGAAAACAGAGCACCACCAATAGACACACTGTTATCAAGAAACCATGTGATCTGCCTTCTAAATATTAATAGGAAGTCATTCCTCAGTAATCTTCCTTGAATCTCATCCTTAACTGCAAACCCAAAGGCCTTTTCTCAAACCTCACTATTTAAAAACTTTTTTTTGTAGCTGTTGTCAATGTGAAATGTAGCTTCCTTCTACACACTCTCTTCCCTTGACTTCAGAGATTCTGTGTTCTTCATTCTTCTCTTGTGTGTCTGTTCCTTTTCAGTCTACTTTGTTATATAATCATCATCTTCATTCCTACTAAGTATGGGTGTTCCCTGCGGCTGTATCCTGAGCCTTCTTCTACTACACTCTAACCTTGGTGGAGGCAGCTGAGCTGTCTAGTGGATAGAGCATTGAACCTGGGGTCAGGAAAACTCTTCCTGAGTTCAAATCTGGCCTCATACACTTACTAGCTGTGTGACCCTGGAAAAGTCATCCAATTCTGTTTTCCTCAGTTTCCTCATCTGTAAAATGAGCTGGAAAAGGAAATGGCAAGCCACTCTAATATCTTTGCCAGGAAAACCTGGAGAAGGAAGACTTACCTTCCTGAGTTCAAATCTGACCTCAGATATGAGCTGTGTGGTCTAGACAAGTCCTTTAATCCTGTTTGCCTCAGTTTCCTCATCTGTAAAATGAGCTGGAGAAGGAAACGGTGGACCACTTCAGTATCTTTGCCAAGAAAACCCCAAATGGGGTCACAGAGAGTTGGACACAACTGAAAAATGACAGAACAACTGAATCTTTGGTGAAATCTTTTGGTTTCTCTTCATGGATTCATTTATCACCTCTATTCAGCTGACTCCCAATTTGGAATATTTAGCCCTAATAATTTCTCTCCAAACTCCAGTCTTGTACTACCAACTGACTTCTAGACATCTCTGTCTTACTGTCTAATAGACATCTGGCTCATTTTGTATCATTCATGGAAGGAGACCTATTTTTAAATTATAGATTTAGTTTTTTTGCTGGATTTATTATAGTTTTAGCAAAGAGAGGCCATTACTAACATACCGATATATTTCACTAAAGTAGTACTAACAAGAATGAGTTAGGGTTAACCAAAAAAATAAAACCACCTTTTTTGTCTGTTTGTTTGGATTTTGGCTTCATTGATTTGTTTCTTTGAGATTTTTGGTCCTGATGTGATTTTATTGGTACAGAGAATTCTCATGACAGAAATGTGCTCCACAAACCACCATTTACTTAGACTTAAAGAAGGCTTTCAGTGCAGCAACTTGTAAGAGAATAATTTGTAAAAAGTAACAAGTTATCTGGAGGCTATCCTTGACAGCAGGATACATATGTGGCTGCCACATTGGTTTGCAAGAGCTAAGCTATAAGAATAATCGATACAGTGCATGGAGAGAAAAGTGATGAGATGGCTTCTCGAAGGGTTGACTATGGCACCATTAGCCCTGCTCTTATTGATGGGGATGGATTATCAATTATTCTTTACTACATGTGCAAGGTATGTTTTGTTTTCTGTGATGAATTTGTTTTGAGGAGCATTTTAGGGGAATACTTGGGGTGGGGTGAGAGGTACATGAGCTGTAACTCATCAATCTGACCACGAATAGGTGAATAACACATGGAGTAGGGCCAGGAGGAGATATTCATTGTTCATTGGCTTCAGGATGTTTCTGTTTTCTCAGTTCTTCCAATGAGTAGAGAGGCAGGGATGTCCAGGGGCAGGGCTTGTGGTTAGAATGGGGGAAGGAAAACATTTGAACAGGGAAAAGAGTCAGTCTGGTGGGTCCTGTGTTGGAAACAGCATGGGGACATACTGTTCCGGGAAGGGAATCATAGAAGTGAAGTAGCTAGAAGTCTTACCAAAGCAAATCTCCATCAGCTAGACATTTCACACCCAGTCTAGAGCCCTAAGAGGATTGGCTCAATTCAATCCAAAGGCGTGATGGCAAATAAGGCAAAAGAGGAAGAGCCAATCATGAGCAAATTGTTTCCTATATATTTACATGTAGAACCAAGATAAACTGTTAAGACCAGAAATTTTATAAACTTTGTTTCTTGTCACCTTCTGTGTTTTCCCATAATAAAACCCTTAAGAATTAAATTCTAAAATTCATATTCCTCATAGAATCACAGATTAAATTATGAAGCATCTTAGAGATTGTTTTCACCTGTCATTCTACCAATAGGAGAACTGAATCCTGGAAAAGTGCAACGACCTATTCAAGGTCACAGAAGGCAGAACCAGGATACACACTCAGGGCTTCGAACTCCCAATTCAGCCCATTTCCCCACTCTGCCATGCTGACAGTAATTTTGTGCTATTCTGGAGGAAAAGGGGGAAAAAGTCTCTTTTCTCATTCACAAAATTAGGTTGGCAGGGAGCCCAGGGCCAGAGAGGATTGTTGGTGGCAGTAAGCCAAGTGCTTGGGGTTTAAGGATGGAAGAACATTAAGGGTCCCAAGGTACACTATGGCTAGGTCCCGATTAGTGTGGCTAATGAATCCCCTGAAGGGCATGCTTTCTAATTTTCACTCTTCCATGTTTATAACTATGTAAAATATGGTAATTGAGTCTGACCCAATGGAAATGTGTAGTGCCAGTCAAATAACACAACCACTTCAGAAGATTTATTATATGAGCTAATGGGGACCCAATAGAAGGCTCGTGGGGTAACACAGATATCCTTTCCATTTCTGCCTGCTATGTAAGTCCCTAATAAATGAGGGGAAAATGCACTTTTTCATGGAATACTAATCAATAGTCAAGAAAAGGCTACTCCACAGGGACAGATTCAGATATAAAATGCTCCCTGAATCAAGAAACTGCAGTATAGGTGGAGTACAAATGCCATGGAGGTACATACTCCAAAACATGAGGGTTATAAAGTTTACCTCAGATACTGTGCAAATTCTTTATCATTTAAGGCTTGTTGAGGAATCATGCTACACCAATCTGTCTCTTGTTTTTAATGGTTCTAAAACTCTGACCATCAGTTTTGCTGGTGGATGTAGGTGGTATGCTTGTACTACAGCTTCCCAAACCCTTACCCCTATTCGAATCACCCTGGACCTGGAGCCCTGTAAGCTGGCTTCCCTATCCCTCATTCTATTCCATGGAATCTTTGGAACTCCCATTCTATTGTCAACAAATTTTCTTATACCCTTGAATTTTTCATCCAATACTCTTTCTACACTCTCATTTTAATGAGACAGGTAGGTGGCATAGTGGATAGAACAGTGGACTCTAAGTCAGCATAGACCCGGGTTTGAATCCTGCCTTGCTCACCATGTGATCCTGGGAAAGTCACTAAGCCTAGCTCTGGCTCAATTTCCTCATCTATAAAATGAAGATAATAATTGTACCCACTTCACAGAATTATTGTGAGGTCAAATGAAATGAAAATCATAAAGCATTTTGCAAACTTGCAAGTGCTATTTAAAGATTAGCTGTACAATGGAAACCCAATATTCTCTAGAGAATACTTCAACCCTTGCACCCCTCTCCATTGGTGGCCACTCCTCTCAGAGGCCCAGAAGATGGCTGGGCATACTCCTTGCTGCTCACCCTCACTTCCCTCAGTGCCATATCTTCTTTTGAGGACCAGAATCACAGAATCTCAGAGTGAAAAGAGATTTTAGAGGCCATGGAATACAACACACATCTGTGACAAGAATCCACCCCTACAGGATATTGTCTAGGTGGTCTTTTAGCCTTTGCTTAGATTTCCATCATGATGGATCCCATAACACCCTGAGGCAGCCCATTCCATTTTTTTAGAGCTCCAATTATTAGGATATTTTTCCTTACCTCAAGTCAAAATCTGCTTCCTTCCAACTTGAGCCCAATGTTTCCAGTTGTCAGTCCTCTAGAGTTGATCAGAAGTCTAACCCCTCTTTAAGGAGATCATACTTCAAAAAATTTGAAAATAATCACTTCCTTAATTCTTCATTTTCTGGGCTAAAAATCAACTTTTCTTTAAAGTGATCAGGATATAGGATTGTATTAAGAATTTTTTGCCAGTCTAATTGTCCTTCTCTGATAATTTGCCATTTTACTAATGATTTTCCTAAAATACAGTGTGCACAGCAGAACATAATATTCCAAATGTGATTTAGACAGGAGAGAGCATAGTAGCGTTATCATTTCCTTAGTCCTGAATATTAAATCACTTTTTTAAGGCAGTTGGGGTTAAGTGCCTTGCCCAGGATCACATAGCTAGTAGGTAAGGCCAGATTTGAACTCATGTCCTCCTGACTCTAGGGCCAGTACTCTATCCACTGTACTACCTAGCTGTTTCAATATTATACCCTCTTAAAGAATCCTTATATAATTTGTGGCATTTTTAGTGTGCCTATTACACTGTTGATTCACATTAAACTTGAAGTCCATTAAAGCCTCCAGATTTTTTTCAGATATATTCCATTCTTCCTCCATCTTGTACTTTTGAAATTTTGTTTTGAACCTAAGCATATGAATTTGCATTTATACTTCTAGAATTTTATTATATTAGATTGATCCTGCTATTTAGCCTGTTGAGGTTTTTTAAAATCATGATTCTGCCATCCATTACATTACCAATTCCCTCTCAGCTTTGTGTCACGTGCAAATGTGATAATCATGTTATCTACAGCATTATCCAAATCATTGGACAAAAAAGACAGTACAGATTCTTGGGGGTATTCCTTTGCAGACTTCCTCCCAAGTTCCAGATTCTTTGAGCCTAGTCATTCAATTAGTACCAAATCTATCCATTTGTATTGCCATTTGGCTTATATTTCTCATCTCTCTATCTTTTTTTTTTTTAAAGCTTGCCTGTGACTTGTCCAGGATCACAGTGTTTGAGGTCAGATTTGAACTCAAGTCTTTCTTACTCCAGGACTCTATCCATTTCATCACCTACCTGCTCCCCAAAGACTACTCTTTTAAGGGGTCCAATGGCTTTACCAGGTTGCCAAAGAGGAGCTGTGATACAAAAAAATGACAAGAGCTCCTTGCCTTAAATGTTCCTTCTCTGGACCTTTTGTTGTCTCTGTATGTTCTTATCAACTCACAAATTCTGTCCTTGGTGCTTTTCTCTTTTCTCTTTATACCTTCACACTGGGCCATCACCAGAGAACTTGACTTTTGTTTTACCAGTGGACTTAGATGACTCTGGAGGAGTGAAGCAGATGACTTTGAGCAGCTCTGCCTCACTTAAATTCAATTCACTCACAAATCAAGACATCACCTTCCTGATGTCATAAGTCCTCTTTGAGAGCAAAGGCTGACACACTTAGCAATCTCACTCTGAGCCCGTGGCTTCTATTGCCACCTTGATGCAGGTAATTCCAAAATCTATATCTTCAATTTCTAGCTCTTTTATGAGCCCTAGATCTGTATTACATCTCCCCAAAGGATAGCTCTACTTGCTTGTTCCTTCAGAACTTCAACATCAATGTGATCTAAACTGTTGCAGTGAAAAATGGGATGCAGTTGGAGGCATAGGAATGGAGATCAAATCCCAATTCTAATACTTGCAAGTTGTATGACCTTAAGCAAGTTACTTAATTTCCCTGGGCCTCAGTTTCTAATGTATTGTTCAGTTATGTATGATTCTTTGTGACCTCATTTGGAGATTTTCATGACAAAGACACTGGAGTGGTTTGCCATTTCCTTCTCCTCCTTATAGATGAGGAAACTGAGGCAAACAGGGTTACATGACATGCCCAGGGTCACACAGATAGTGTCTGAGATCAGATTTGAATTAAAGAAGATGAGTCTTCCTGATCCAGCTGGACAGTCTATCCACTGTACTACCCAGTTTAGATCACCTCGTCTATCTCTTCCTGCTTTAAATCTAATTTTCTGATCTTTTCCCCTGGTTTACTTCAGTATTTCCGCCTACCATTTGACCAGTCTCTTATTTTGAAATCTTGGGGTGACCTTTGACACTTTCCTTTCCATCTCTTCTCATATCCTTTCTTTTACCGAGACCTTCTGATTCTATTTCCACTATATCTCTCCCCATGTACCACCTCCCAGTCCCTCCTGCCACTATTCTGGTAAAGGCCATCACTTCCTTCTTCCTGAGTTATTGTAATTGCCTTCTAACAGGGCTTCCTGCTTATACTTTCCCCTTTCTAATCCATCTTATTACACATATCATTGCCTGGATGATCTTTCTTAGGTAGGCTTCAATCAAATTGTGTCCTTCATCTACTCAAAACTCTTCAAAGACTTCTCTTGTCTACCAAGCGAATGATGGAGATGATAGCTAACATTTATACAACATTTTGAAATTTGCAAAATGCTTTACCTACATGGGGTCAGGGGAAGGGAACAAGCATTTATATAGTGCCTATTATGTTCCAGGCACTGTGCTATGCACTCTCTACAAACGTTATCTCATTTGATCCATACAATAACCACGTGAGGTAGGTGCTCTTATTATCAACATTTTACAGTTGAGGAAACTAGGCAAACAGGGGTCTGATGACTTGTCCAGGGTCACACAGTTAGTAAGTATCTGTGGACACATTTGAACTCAGGTCTTCCTGACTGCAGGACTTCCTGACTGCTCTATCTACTGTGCCACCTATCTGTCCAAAATTTAATTTCCATTGTTTGGCATTTGAAGACCTCTCAAGACTGGTGCTACCTTATCTTTCCAGCTTTATTTCCTATTATTTTTCTCCATGTATGACATAGTCCAGCCAAACTGAACAAGTCTCTGACTCCCAATGACAGACTAAAATCTCAGGAATCCAGGCTTATTCTGTCTGTCAAATCTTTCTTTTCTTTCCTTTAGAACCCAACTCAAATGCTATCAGCTCACTGAAGCTTTCTCTGATTTCTTTCTCCAGTGATTTCATGTCATTCTTTACTTTGCAGTTCTTCGATATAATTATCATGAAATATTGTTTAATTATTTGTGTTTGCATATTAACTTCCTACTAGACTATAAGCTTCTTGGAGACAGATGCACTGTCTCATCTATATTTAGTCTTATTCCCTGTAATGCCAATCAGAAAGTTAAAGATTTTCCCCATTCATTAATGGACTTACACATTAAGGAAAGCTTGATTAGGGGAGGTCCACATCTTTTGTTAATTTCTAATGCATTGGTTCTTAAGGGTCATGATGCTCTCTGGCTCTGAAAAATGTACAAATACTGTGAGGTGAGGTTGTGCTTTGGGGCTCTCTCTTTGGAAATGTTTGTTTGGTCAGATGGGACTCTGAGCAGCTGCTAAGGAATTCCCCTCTCCCTTTGAAAACCTAGCTGTTGGTACTTCTCTCTCTCTGGTAGCTATACATGTATGGTCAGATAGTTGGATCTGTCTGTTGATCTGTGATGTATATATTCCAGGCAGCTGGAAGTCCTGTCTGTTGGTCTTATTTCTCTGTTTGCGTTTTCTCTAAATTTCAGGGTGCTGATTTTTTCCCCCAAACGAAGTGAATGATATATGCACTTGATTGAAGTGATTGTTGACACCTCAAAAGATGCTTTCCTTTTAGAAAAGCAAATCAAAGAACCAGCAATAGCAAGCCCTCCTATGTATATCAAAGTTCACTCCCAGCAGTAAACACAGTACTATCATGTATATGGTAGGTGCCTTAATACATGTTTGTTGTATTATCTTATATGGTATTGCATACAATATTCCTATAAGCCTGAAAGTTACTTGAATGTAGAATTAAAAACCCAAGTATCTCATAAAAATATTTCTTCTCCAATATGTTATACCATTAATAGGATCCACTTTAGGAAACAAATCAAAATTCCAAGCCTATGAATCTTTAAAACAAAAAGGAAAAGCCAGGTTTGTTGAAATGTGTAGAAATATAAAAATAAGATTGTTTTATGTACATGAAATGAAGATGTAAAGATTTTATGTCTTCAAAGTATGGGATTATAATAATGAAAATAAACATCATTATCATATAAACAGAGGCAGAGGACACCTACTAACTCCTGGCTCTCCATCCACAGAATATCTTGTCTCACGCTTGTAAATTGTGCGATTGATGTCATAACCAAGAAGCAGGTACAGGCCCTTAGAAGCTTTTGAATCACTGCAAAAGTAGCCCAATGAACACCTACAGGAGTTATATATCTGATGCTTCCTTCATCACTAGCCTGTTTTGAGGCATTGCTGTCGTCTAATATTTTATATAATATTTTATTTTTACCCTATTCCATGCTAAAACAATTTTTTAAACACTTGAGGTGTTTTTTTTTAAGTTTGAGTTCCAAATTTGTGGCTCTGTATGTGTACACATGGATATACGTATATATACGTATTTACACATATATTTCACATATAAGTGTATATGTTTTTTTTTGTTTGTTTTCATTTCACTTTTATTTGCATTTTAATGTTTTCTTTACTCCCTTGCCATAAGCTTTTGTTTCTTCAGTTTCTTCTGGGATATCTTCTTCTTTTGAGCAACCTCCTCTTCTGGTTTAGGAACAATTTGTTCCTTTTCAGTAAGTATCATCTCAATATGACAAGGAGAACTCATGTATGGGTTGATTCGACCATGAGCTCTGTAAGTATGCTGTGGCATTTTGGGAGCCTTGTTAACCTGGATATGCTCAATGAAGAGAATCAACATCCAACTCCTTTAGTTCTGCGTTACTCTCTGCATTTTTCAGCATATGCAGCAAGAATTCAGCACTCTTTTTGGGACAGCAATCCTGTGTCCAACCTCATTGCTTAGCCTGGGCACACCTGCCAACTCCACCATTACACTGATGGAAGGGAACACATCGTTTCTTCAATGTGACATCTTTCAAATACTTGGTAGCTTTTCGAACATGCATGCCCTTGATAGCTTGGGCTGTTTCACGGGTGTTCTTGAAGTGGACCCGGAGATTTGAACCCCTTGACTTACATGATTTTGTGGGGTTCTCTGGATCAAGAAAGTACCTCACCATTTTAACTGATTACCCTAGGATGGCTCAAGGAAAAGCTGTGTATATGTTTTAAAGAGTACTTTGGGAAGCTTAAGGGGAAATTCATAAAATGACATAAGTTTCAACACTGTAGTCAAGATATGGTTACATCTGAGATGCAAAAGGAGGAAACTTCCATTTAGCCAGGGAGCAGGGAGTGGGGGGTCAAGTTTGTAACCCAGCTTTGCAATTGCCCACATGGTTGACTCCCCTGGCAAGTCATTAACCTCTGTGTCTTAGTTTCCACATCTGTAAAGTGGAGATAATAATGCTTCCCTACTTCAAAGAGTTATAGATTAATCAATGTCTGAAAGATGCTTCTAAGTTGGGTAAGCCTATGTAAATGCCCTGATGGAGGGAGGAAACATAGAAAAGGCATCAGAGAGGGGGCCATTTGTAGAATAAAAGGCAAATCTACTCTCTGGTCTGTAGTCTTCTTTAGTCTTATTTACAGGTGTGCACAATGGGAAACTATAGTTGGTGTCCCATGCCCTGAAAAAGGTGTTTAAGAAAATAGGAAAGTTTCATTTATTTAGGTTGGAAAAATATCCTTTGCCTCTTCTTCCCTTCTTTTGTCTGTTGAAGTGTTGACTCCTCTGGCTGGTCAACTCTTGTACAGTGGGCACCAAAGGATCAAGGTCCCTCTTGGCATAATTGCTGTGGGTTAGTGTCTAGTGCTCTGCTGTGAATGCAAGAAAGACTCATGTCTCACAGAGTTCATTCTCAGTTGCCCAGGAGCTGATTGTCTCTTTGGTGACTGATTCAGGACCCTTCTCAGCCCCTCCTATTTTTCCTGCTACCTGCCTTTTGACCCATTCAGAGGATCAGCGCCACACTGGGACAGGGTAGAGAAACCCACAGGAGTCAAAGTAAGTACAAGTGTCCCCAAAAACTTGGTGCATTGTAAGCATTAATATTTTAAAAGTTATATGCCCACTTGGTATATAACCCACTGTGCATATAACTCTCTCTCCATATATATATATACACATATACACACACATATACACATATATATAGGTATACATGTATGCATATATACATATATTTTAGCTTAAAGCTATATATAATATATTAAACTTTAATAGCTTAAAACTGCACTAAGACTTTTGGGACACATGGTACTTATAATTCTGATCAATAATTACATGGGAGATGAAGCTAAGGCTTTCAAGTGAAATGATGCTATTTTGAATTATCTATGATTTTTATTATAATAACAATGGAGAAGGAACTAATAATTTTAGACCAAGCAATAGAGTGCCTTTGGAAAACATCTGATCAGGCTGGATTGTTACTGTTTGCTGGTTGTCTACCGGAGTGAAAGTTTAGTATATGAGGACCTACAACCCATCAAGCTCTGGGGAACTGTCACAGGTGCACACCCATACACACACACACACACACATACACACGCACACACATACACATACACACACACAAGACATAGCCCCCTCTCCTTCAGTGAAAATCACTGGTTCCATATTAGATGAGTCCTTTTCCTTTGTAGTAGCACTTTTTTTTTTTTAATTCAGAGAATTTTAAGCGACTGTACCCAAGGAAAGTCTGTATGTGCATTTCACAAGATAATTGCTGGCACCTGATGTGTGAGATCCCAGGATAATGAGATCACAGATCTAGAGCTTAAAGGGAGATCAAAGGCAATCTATTCCAACTTCCTCTTTTTATTTAGGCAACTAAGGCCTAGAGAAGGTCACCTATATAGTAAGCACCAAAGGCAGGACTTGAACCCCGGTCTCCTGATGCCAGAACCAGCATTCTTTTATCTGTAGATATAACGTCTTCTTCATTGTTGCTGTTTTTAACCATTTCTGCTTCCAAGCAAGCAAACAAAAATGTTCTCTAGCTATTTCACTTTAAATCTCTGTATCTCATGTCCTGCTGATGAGGATGCTGAACTAAATGAAAAAGTCCCTTATTTATGGAAGGAGTTAATGTCAGAAGCAGTTGGAAGCTCCAACTCTTTAGTCCAGGCCAACCTTCTAGCATGGCATTTTAGCTCTAGTGCCCTTTTTTAGGGAACTCAGAGGAGATCTGTGATTTCATTGGTGGAGGGAATCCCCAGATAAAGAAACCTTCCCTGCCAACGCATTCCTGCACCTTCTCTGAAACTCAGTGTTAGGGGACTGTCTCCGTGACTTCTCCTGGATCACAGACTGGACTTGCTCTTTAATGTTCCTGACTCCAGGGAGCTCTCCACCCACAGAACGTCTTGTCTCACACTTGTAAATTTTGCGATTGATGTCATAACCAGGAAGCAGGTACTGGCCCTTAGAAGCTTTTGAATCACTGCAAAAGTAGCCCAATGAACACCTACAGGAGTTATACATCTGATGCTTCCGTCATCATTAGCTTGTTTTGAGGCACTGCTGTCATCTAATATTTTATATAATATTTTATTTTTCCCCTATTTCATGCTAAAATGATTTTTTAAACACTTCAGGTGTTTTTTTTTTTAAGTTTTGAGTTCCAAATTCTATCTCTCCCTTCTATCCCTTCCCCCTGAGATGGTAAGCAATCAAATATAGGTTACATATGTGCATTCATATCATCTAATGAATTTTAATAATAATAGCTTGGATTGATATGGTACCTTAAGATTTGCAAAGCACTTTGCAGATATTATCTCATTTGTTATCCCATAATAGTCCTTGGAAGTGGATACTTGCTGTTAGCCCCATTGTATATCTTACTTTACATCTATCTATCTATCTATCTATCTATCTATCTATCTATCTATCTATCTATCTATCTATCTATCTATCTGTCTGTCTGTCTGTCTGTCTGTCTGTCTGTCTGTCTGTCTATCTATCTATCTATCTATCTATCTATCTATCTATCTATCTATCTATCTATCATTCCTTCAATTCTTACCTGGCTGCACTACCTTAGGATCCCTCTGACTAACTTCTCCATCATATCTCTTCCCATCTCCAGCTTTTTAACTTCCTTTTGCAGTTCTGTTTTCCTGCATTAGATTTGTTTTCCTGCTCCTTGAGGGAAGGGTTTGTCTTTTTTTTTTTTATATTCACATCCCAGTGCATAGCACAGAGCCAGGAACATAGTGAGCACTTAATAAATGCTTATTGACTGATTTTAGATTTGAGAAAATGGAGGAAGACAGAAGCTAGGTGATTTATTTTCCCAAGTGACTGAAGCTGGATTTGAACTCAGGTCTTCTGCTCTTCGGTTGGATTTGAACTCAAGTCTTCTAGACCCAACGTCTGATGCTCTATCCTAGCTGCCCCCTCCCCTTTTTAAAAACTTCTTTTATAGAGGTGGTTTAGACCATACCTGAGATCTGGTAGTACCATTTAATGTTTATATGCAATGTGTATACTTGGATAATGACAGCTGGCATTTATATTTGTATTTTAAGGTTTATAAGACACTTAGAAAGGTTTCAGCCTCATAACAATTCTGTGACTTAGGTGCTATAATTTTCATTTCATTGATGAGGAAAGTGAGGTTCAGAATTACAAGATGAATTATGCAATTCCCCGGGTGGTAGGTGTTATGCACAGGATTCAAATCTTCCTCTTCTCACTTTAGGGCCACCATGTTCTTTACTACAACACGCTGAATGAGAGAAGTTTCTTCAGGCTCCCATCATACCCTGAAATGCAGGCTGAAAAGAAAGACTAGGCTTTTTGTGAAGTTCATATTCAGGGTGATAATGTAGTTATTATCTTGGCTTCCAGTAATAAAAACCTTGTCCTCTCGTATTAGTGTTACTTAAAATAGAATAAATCTCACTTCTGACTTTTTCATTGGAGTGAAACCTTTTCAGACGTAGCTTCCTTGGGGGTCTGGAACAATTTACCATGCATACACACACACACTCTCTCTCTCTCTCTCTGTCTCTCTCTCTCTCTCTCTCTCTCTCTCTCTCTCTCTCTCTCTCTCTCTCTCTCTCTCTCTCTTTCTTTCCCTCCCTTCCTCCCTTTTTGTCTCTGTCTCTCTGTCTCAGTCTCTCTCAATGCTTTTAATTTGAATTTTCTTAATGAAAACTCATTTCTCATAAACGATGGGTCGGCCCATTTTGCTTGTGTGCTGCTCCTTCCTGCTTTGAATGAAGTATAAATAAGAGGCAATCTAGTGATGAGTTTTGCTTGTGTGGGTGAAGGGTGGAGAGGAGGCGGGTTTGATGAATAGAGGTGACTAAAACATGTACTTGATAATAACATGGCCATGATTGATGCTGCACTTCCTGAAAAATTATCATTGTAATATAATTATTTGTTTATGAACTGTACCCCGAGTCTTCTAAGTTTGTGATTATTCATGGTGCAAATAAAACTCAAAAGTCAATAATTCATCAAGGGTATAATGCTCTTATTGGGGTCACACAGACATTACATCCTGTTCTTGACATTTCCACCATAAATCTGAAACCTTCTTTAGGACAAGGGAAAAAATGCCTTTCCTCCCTAGTCACCTCCCCCTTCCCTGTAAGGAAATAACAGTTTGGTGTGCTTGTAATGAGGAAGAAATCAGAAATCCTTTCTTTTGAGAGAGCCCTGTCCAACTGAGCACTATGGATAGAATTTAGGTCATTCTCTTATATGGTTTAATGTTTAACCTATGAAGAGATAGATGTGCTATCTTTATTTAGCCCACTAAGCTAGCAAAGCTTTCTGACAAGTAGAAACTCATTCCTAAGACAGTTACCATCTTTGATTTCCCTTCTTCCTTCCAAGCCTTCATTTCAGTAATATGGCTACCAATGAATGAGTGCTCCATGCCTGGGCAGTCCTATTCCTCATTCTTGAACTCCTACCTATTCTTTGAAATTCAATTCAAAAGCTTTCTTCCAGGGAGTCTTCCCAGAATCCCCCTCATATAAATGACCTTCCCACTTGGACCTCATAGTACTTTTTTCTATATCTCTCTGAATTCAATTAATATGTGACACATATATTATATCAAGCTATCTATTATAATATTTCCACATCATTGAAAACTTGGACTGAACCCCTTATATCCTCTGGCTCTGATTGATGTTGGTCTTGTTTTCCTGGGGCCCAGATCTCTGCAAAATTTCCCACAATATCCTCATTCTCTTCCCTCCTTGTGCATATACTTCCCCTTGACCTCCAGATCCCCTTTGTATGTTGTTTCCCTCCTTAAACTGTAAATTCCTGGAGAGTAGAGACTATCTTGCTTTCCTGTATTTGTAGCTCTAGAGCTTTAGCATGGTATATGGTGAAGAGCAAGTACTTAATAAATGTTGTGTCTTCCTACTGGGATAGCTAGGTGGCACAACATATAGATCCCTGACCTTGGAATTGTGAAGACTCATCTTTATGAGTTGAAATCTAGCCTCAGACACTTACTAGCTATGTCACCCTGGGCAAGTCACTTAACCCTGTTTGCCTCAGTTTCCCCATCTGTAAAATGAACTGCAGAAGGAAACGGTAAACCATTCTGGTATCTTTGCTAAGAAAACCCCAAACAGGGTCAAGAATAGTCAAACATGACTGAAGTGACTTAACAACAGGAACAAATCTTCCTACTATCTATTCATTATCTGTTATACCATTTCTTGCACTTATTTTAATTACCTGTGTTGGTGTAATATACTATCCCCCATTAGATTATAAACTCCATTAAGGCAGGGATCAGATCTTATCTAACCTTGGCATCTCTAGCTCTTCACATATAATATTATGTTGAATGTGAATGCAGAAAGTCTTGTGATAATGTACAATTTCCTCAAGACAGGGACTGGTTATGGCTTACGGTTCATCTGAGGAGTCAGTACCTAATAAAAGAACTACCTGGACCATTTCTGTCCAAACTTCACCTACCTTCTCATTCAGATGTCGTCCCTCAGCCAAAGAAAACCTTTTCTACCATTTTTCTCTTTAAATTCAGTGGATATTTATTGAGGCCCAACTAAATGCAAAGCATCATGCTAGGATGGGAAAGAGGATAAAGATGAATGACATGTTCCCTGCCACTAAAGGAGTTAATGATGACTCTTTCTACTTCTTCCTGTGTCTTCAAACTAGAGCACCAAGAGAAACAGGGTCTTGGGACTCGCTTGACTTGAGATAGATGCAGAAGTCTGGATTTTCAATGACCTAAGGCCAATTAACTGGGGGGAGGGGTCTGAACTTGGGAAGTGAAGAAGTGATGAGCTTAATGATAATTTAAAAAGTGACTAATTCCAGAGAGTTTCTCTATTCTTACATTCTTTACATGCATCCTAGTAAAACACATAGTTATGGCTCTCTGGTTCTTCTAGCCTCCCAGCCCATTTTCTCTATCCCTCCTCTCCAAAATCTCCTCCTCCTCCCACCATTTATCCACAGAGAATCATCCAAAGTGCTGGATAAAGGTTGGCTCCAGAGGCCCTTTCGTGCTCTTCCCTACTAGAGGCAGTGAAGGGCTGTATCATCACTTTTTGCTTTGCTGGCTTATCAGTCATTCAATGCTTGGGAAGTATTACCATTGGATTAAAATTATCTTGGCCAGATTGAGCATTCTTTGCCTGAGATGGTAAAAGTTATAGTCAGAACTGGGGAAAAAAAAATCTTTCACCTCAATTAAAATGGGCATGTGAATACTTCCCTCTTTACCTGTCCTCTGTCAACACCCTGACAATCTTTCCTTCCCTCTTTTCCTTCCTTCCTTCCCCCCTCCCTTCTTCCTTCCCTCCCTTCCTCTTATTTTTTCTTTCTTCCTTCCCTTTTTTTCCCTTATTCCTTTTTTCTTTTTTCCTTCTTTCTTCCTCCCTGTCTCCTTTCTTTCTCTCTTTCTTCTGACTTTTCTTTTCCTTTTTCTTTCTTCCTTCCTCCTTTTCTTTCCTTCCTTTCCTTTTCTGTTTTTCTCCTACATTTCCTTTCTTTCTTTCTTCCTTCCTTCCTTTCTTTCTTTTACTTCCCATCTCCTAAATTCCTCTTTTATTTCTGCACTAGTTTCTTTCCTCTCTGCTACCCTGGAAACAAGAAGAAATGCCAGAAGGGAGGAGGGAGGGGGAGGTTGCACTGAAAGCTGGGCTACTGACCTCTGTTCCTTCCACCTCCTGCAAACTGGACTCATGTCAAGCTCAGCTGGTGCCAGCCTGGCAAGGGAGAAAACCTTGTGCCACTGGGAATCTTGCTCTTCCCTTCTCCCCCCCCCCCCAACTTGGCATCCTGCCTTGGGGTTGGAGAAATGGCAGGACTACTTCATTTCAAATGCGTCAGAGTCCAGAGTATTCACAGGGTCCTGCTGGCTGAGAAAGAATGTTATTTTTCACAACAGTAATCTCTCTCTCCCTCCCTCCCTCCCTCCCTCTTCCCTCTCCTTTCTCTCTCTCTCTCTCTCTCTCTCTCTCTCTCTCTCTCTCTCTCTCTCTCTCTCTCTCTCTCTCTCTCTCTCTCTCTCTCATATGGATGTATATCTCTCTATCCATCTAATCTCTTTGCTAGCTATAAACAAAGGGTATCTAACTTATTGATGCTAGAGAGGGCTTGTGTTTGGGTGCAAAACAAGGATTTCCATCATTTCTACAGCAGAAGAAACAGGTAAAAAGGCAAGTATCTTCGTAGGGCTGTGGAAAAAGCCCTTCATGGATTTGGAGGAAGACTACAAATTGAGTTCACTTTCCAACCTGCCTCTTACTCCTTGTGTAATAAGCATAGCTGCCATTTATATAGTATTTCAAGCAGATGATCTCATGTGATCTTCAAAATAATCCTGTGGGGATAGGCACTGTAGGATATATTATCTCTGTTTTCCAGAAGATAAACTTGAAAGATTCAGAGTGAAGGGCCTTGCTCATGATCATGCAGCTAACTAGTACATATTTGCAGTGGGATTCAAAACTAGGTCTTCCTTACATCAAGTTCCATGTTCTTTCCACTCTATCATGAAGTCTCTGTGACTTTGGGAAATTCACTGAAGCTCAAAACTCAGAAGACAGAGGAGGGCTAGATTAGAAGATCTATGAAATCTCTTCCAGATGTAAATCTGTGATCCAATCGTTCTAGATTATCTTTTTCCACATCTGTTCTTTTGCTCTCCCCACATTCACACCAAGACATGCCCTTGTCTATTTTTGGATAGGACTACTCCTTGTCCAGAAGACAGAGGATGGGTTTGGAAATTTAAGAGCCAAGACAAGTTTAACTTTTATTGAGCAAATACTGGTTCCTAATTACATGGATAACCTATTACTACATCCCATGCCCAGTAAAGAGCAGTTAAATTGAACTGAATCAAATTGAATTCATTCATTCATTCTTGCCCAAGAGCCTGCATTAGCCAAGCTAATAATCCTGTAGACTGACCAAATTCATCAACCTCACAGCTCATCAAATACCCTTCTGAATCGATTTCCAGACTGACCGGTGACTTGTCTTATTCTTTTATCTTGCCCTACTTATTCCTTGTGCCTCTTCTGGAATAGGACAGGTAACATATTGAAAAGGTATCCAGGAGAGGTCAAATCCTTTTTCTCTATCATGTTCCCTAGAGTAGAGCATGTTGACTGGGACTTTCCCATTTTAGGAATCTGAAGCATCTGTATCAAATTCAGGGTTCCAGGTAGGATATAGGGGATGGTGGAACTCTTGGGCCTAGAAAGCTGCTGAAAGCTCCAGCCCTAAGAATCTTCCAGAAGCTAAACTTGTCCAACTTAGCAGATTTCTCCGAATACTAGACAGCTAGGCTACAATAAGGATAGTTACGTGAAAAGATCTGTCTCATCTTTGTGCCTGTGCAAGCCTCTACAAAGAGTAAAGAAATATCAGGATGGCTTTCACCCTGCCAGCTAGAACTGGGAAAACAGACAGTCTTCCTTTTGTTTTTAAGAATTTGGGAGCTGATTCACCTTAAAATGAACAGGCAGAAAGTCTGCCCAATAGCCATGGAGGACACCACCCAACACTTGACTCTCTTGCTAGTCTGGAGGAAGAAAATAATGGTATTTAGAGGAGAGAGAAGATACATAAGTGATGGAACAGTTGGTTATACATTATAGATTGCAATAAATGAAAATATTGAGTGCATTTTAAGTGATTAATGTATGAAAACTGCCTTCACCTACTGTGCATTAATCAAGAAAAAATGCACACTTTCCATAGCAGTTAATGTTGCAGGCCCATTATTCAGCTCTGATAATGTGCATAATAATGTTCAGTATGACAATGAGTTGGGGTAGCTGAGAATTTAGGATGGTTGTAAGTTTGGTGTAGTATTTGGATTAGCATCTTAGCCCATGCCTTGTCGGCCTTGTTGGTACACAAGTTATTGATATATATATATATATATGTACATGTGTGTGTTTATACACACACATGTACATATGCATATTTTAAAACTAGCCAAAAATATCTAGCCATTGCCACTTTTTTTGCTTTTGGTTTTTTTTTTTAAATCAATGACCAAGGTACCTGCTTAAACAAATACTACCAGCACTCATTAGTCAGGATGGTTACATGTAAAAGAAATGATGCCAGATAGTAACAAATCCAAGAGAAGTTTATTATGAAAATGGCACCTGCGGATGAAAAAAATTAAGTTACATAAAGACAACCATGTATGTGACATGTATGAGGATCTACAAAAGTATAAAAAGAACCCTGTTGTAAATGAAGTATGTACATTTCTGATTTGCAGCATTATCAATGGTCAATGAAAAAATGTCTCAAAATAAGCCAGGCACTCAAGAAGTTAGATTCGGTTAGCTTAACACAAAATAAATGTACCATAGCTGTCGCTTTTTAACATTTTAATTTTTTTTATGTTGTAGAGTTGGTAACACCGCTAAGATTTATACGAACAGAATATCCCTTTCCCCATTATTCAGCTACTTGGCACCAGTCTCCTCATAAAAGATTTCATATATTTGTACAAGAAATAGTTAAAAACACAGACACAGTCTTCACAGGTAATGAAGTTTTTTTTTTCATTTTGTAATTTTAAACACTATGGATTTAGACAGCAGCTGTGATTATCTGTTAGTTTAAATCACCAGAAATCATTTTGACACAACACAGAAACATTTATAAAAAAAACAAAAAACCAAAACAAAACAACAGCTGTCTAGCTGTTTTTTGTAGCGGATAGGTGCGTTCCTTTGATTGTTCAATAGCTAGAGTAGAGCTTCCAAAATTAAACTTTCAGTTTCTTAATCAGCTTTCTTGGCTTTCTAAATCTACTTTAATCCTTCAAACATAACCTTTATAGGCTCATCATGAAAATTTGTGGCATCCAATTTTTTTTTTTTTTTGCTATTATTCCACCATGGGTTAGTCCTAACACCTCAAATTCAGAGCTACAAGAGGATTTGGCTTTACCCAGTAACACTTAAAGGACAGCTGAGTTACTAGATTAGCATTGCACACATAAGCAAATATACATGACAATCCTAAGCTCAGTTTCCCTTTCTTTTTTAAAAAAATTAATAGTGTCGGCTGACCTTTTCAAAGAATATTCTACCCCACTGGCAATTATTCTATATATTGCTCCATCGGCCAAGCTGGGAGAAAACCAAAGAAAAGCACCCTCTGCTTACATTTAGAGCACAAGGAACTCTGGGAATGTTAACAACTGAGGCGATATGGCATCAATTTGTTGAATATATCTGAGCATCACTCTTCAGCGCATTGCATGGCACACTTGAAGAGTTAAGTCACACCCAGAATCCCTCTGTGGGAAAAAAATGGCTCCATTAACCTTGAGCTAGTTAAGAGTCTTTTTATCTCTGAGAATGAAAAGGGGGTGGGGAGGTTTGGAGGAAGGAAGGGGGGAGAGAAAAGGGGAGACAAAAGAGGAGGAGAAAGAAAGGAGCAGTGGGAGAATATACAACAGCAAAGCAACAGCAGAAATGAAAGAAGGTATACAGACAGTGGAAGCAGCGTAAGGTGACGTTACAGAGGAAGGCCACCACACAAAAAACCACTAACCCCCAAGAATCACTGGTTCACTAGGACTGCAGGAATGGGACTTTACCACTCCAGACTAGAGATAAAGCACAGAGAAGACAAAGGACAAAACAACTACATTAGCTTAGTATATACTGCATATAGTAACACACATTGAAACTGCAATGGGACTGACAGCCAAGGACACGTACACATTGTACACATTACAGTTCTCACATCTGTTATTAGATGCCTTAACAAACAGCTGCCAAAGATGGAGTGGAAGAAGAATTTATACTTGACAGTCATTTGGAGTGTTTGACACTACACCGTGATTTCTGGCAACAAAGACAAAATAGGAGATTTCTTTTCTTTTACTTAATGTGCAGTTTTCAGTTGTAGTTATCTATTTGAAGCTTATTAACCCATTCTTTAGTTTTTTTAAACATATTGGTTTTGACACTAAAAAGAAGAGAGCCAAAAAAAAAAAAATCTGCAAAACCAAATCAACCCCCCCAAAATACAACCTTCCCTCTATAGCAACAAATGGAAAAAAAAAATTAAATGTTAAATATTTTTCTTCCTTTTTTACTCCAAAGTGTTAT
Source organism: Notamacropus eugenii (assembly GCF_028372415.1). Classification (NCBI taxonomy): domain Eukaryota; kingdom Metazoa; phylum Chordata; class Mammalia; order Diprotodontia; family Macropodidae; genus Notamacropus; species Notamacropus eugenii. Next base: position 51,096,800 of record NC_092878.1, on the reverse strand, counting down.
CTGAAGTTGTAAAATTAGCCTCAGTTAGACTGAGAAAAAAAAAAGGAAAAGAGAACAACGGAACACAGTATGCACCTAAAACTGCTCCTCAAGTCAGTTTAATTGAGTTTTCTGAAAGCGCTTTTTAAAAAAGGCTTTACTGACCCATTAAATTTAATGTGAGGCTATGTTTGTTAGTTGGGAGGTAAAAATTTTAAGTCCTGCAGCAAATGTTAATGAGGGCTTTGTCTTAACTAACCAAGGAGACTGCAGCAACTGACTACAGACCAGGACAGAACACATGCCTTTCCAAAACCCAGCCCACTGAGCTGCATTTTGTATGAAGACGTTACAGATTACTAAGTGATAGCACCGTGGTTTTAGAAATTAAGTTAATGTTTCAGTAATTAACATTTAGTCCAACCTTTTTTTTAAACATTCTAGTCACAGGCCAGAAATTAAGTTTTTAAGAACCCAAATTATTTTTATGTGCAAGTAAGAAAATCTTAACCATAAAAAGAGAATTAAATTCTGCATAAAATTCTAAAATACTATCCCCTATTTTTAAAGGAATTAGGAACAAAAACCCCATTTCATTTGACTTAGTCAAACAGGGCACATCGTATATGCTTCTCTTTTTCAATCTTGATCACATCAAGATCTTGATGAAGGAAAAAAAAACCCAATGTTTGTCACTTTTTAAAATCTCTTTACCACAACACTGAGTATTCTATGGCAGAGGCATTCTCACATTAAAGGCATCTCGATGAAGATGCAAAGGAAAAAAAAATAAAACAACACACACACACATTTCAGAAAAAGACAAAAATGGCAGGCAACTGGTACTCTGACCCTCTGGAGGCAAAAAATAAAAAATTAAAAAAAATTTAAAAATATTTTTTTATATTAAAGAATGTCAAGTTAACGAGAAAGGGTATGGCATGGGGGAACCCATTGTGTTTGACAGAATAAGCTGACCTGCTGAAATTCAAAGTGCTAGAATTAAGGGTCTAAATGAAAACATAGTCTATGCCTCGAGAGTATAACACTGGAAACACAGTAATGTGGTCATGTCTCAATCCTCTTTCCGCTCCAGAGTCTGTGTAGTGTGAATACCATTGCTGTACACAGGAAATGGAAGAGTGGAAAAAAGTCCCTCGGCCGTGGTGAACACGTTCCCTGCCGGCATTTGGGTCAGGCTGGCCCCGCTCACGGCACTCCCGAATGGTCCCGACATATTGAGTCGGTGGACGTGGTGGTAGAGCATCTCCATCGGTGTTTTGGGATCCAGCCCGAAGCCGGGGCTGTTGACGTCGACAAAGTTCACAGCGTGGGTGTTGGGGAGCAGGTTGCCTTGCATGGCTAAAGTAACCTCGGCGGGCGCGTAGCGGATCGTGCCAGTGGTGTAGACCCTCTGGGCGGCCGTGCTGGTGGCAGAGAGGGTGCCCGTGACCCTGTGGACCAGAGGCAGCACCACATTGCCCGCCTGCAGCCTCTGCAGGGCCTCCAGGTCCCCAGTGTACAACAAAGAGTTGGAAGACGTGCCGGGACCGCCCCCGCCGCCCCCACCGCCCCCACCGCCCCCGACGCCTCCCCCGCCGCCGCCCCCGCCGGGGTGCTTGTCCCGGGGGGACGCGGACAGCGGGGGCGACAGGGGGTCGGAGGAGACGGGGGCCAAGGCCGAGTTGGATGAGGTGCTGAACTGAGATTTGCGGCTGGCAGTGTTCTCGGTCCCCGGCGGGGTGAGGACAGAGTCTGGGATGGAGACGTGTAAACTACTGCTGGCTTGGGGGGAAGGGAAGTGCTCGGAGCTGGGGGGCTTGGTCATACTGTAGGGCGATTCGTTCCTTGAGATTTCCCGGTTGGGCGGGTAATTCCAAATACTGCTATCGTTATCAAAATTGATAGGTTCTGAGATCTCAGTTTTGATTTTGAGCACTGAGGCACTGTTTGGTGACGAGAGCAGCTGCGGCGGGTCCACCAGCGCGCCGTCCAGCCCGTTGGGGCTTGAGGTGCTGGACAGCCGGCGGCGGCTCAGGCTGCCCCCCTTCTGCTTTTTCCGCCTTTTCTTGCGCTTCTGGTGCTTGCTAGAAGACTGGGCGCTTGCCTCGCCCGCGCTGTCCGAGTCCTTGGCGCTGTCCGAAGTCAGCGACTCGCAGTTCTGCAGCCGCAGGTCTGTCTCGCTCTCCACGTAGCGCTCCACCTTGATCTGCATGGAGCCCAGCGTGCCGAAGCTGTCTTCTGTGGCCTTCTGGGTCTCAAAGTCCGAGTTCTCGAAGCTGTCGTCGCTGTCCCGGCTGTCCTGATTGCTGGAACTGTTGCCGTCGTCGTTACAGTTCATTTCGTTGTCCGACTGGTGGCCGGACTTCTTCCGGTCGGACTCTGGGTCTTCGCTGTTCTCCGATTGGTTTCCCTTCTCGTCGGACTTGGAGTTTTCGTTGTCCTCTGGGGAGGGGGTAGGAGGGGAAGGGAGGGAAGGAAAAAGGGGAGAAGAGCTGAGTGAGAACATCAAAAGGAACCATAATTACCCACTTAACAAGAAAACTCAGTGAAAAACAAAAATCCCAAAGGCCCCTACTTTTCTGGGGGTACCCTGGACAGCTCTCTGAGAACCGAAGGGGGAGGGGTGGGATTACTAGTCTTATCTCCACTTTTTCCTTTAGTCTCAAAAGACTTTGGGTTTAGGAGAGACTCCTGGCAAAAGCCAGCCCTAAGTGTATTAGAAAGGACATTAGATTGGGAGTCAGGTCTTGGCGGTGTGTGCCTAGGGGCAAGTCACTACCTCCCAGGCCCTCCGTGTCTGCTTCTTACCACCTGTGTCACTTAGGGCAAATCCCCTGATCTATCTGGGCCTCAGTCACCTTATCTGTAAAATGAGGTTGGACTACATGACCTCTGAGGTCTCTTTCTAGTCTTAAATCTGAAAGATTTAAGGCTTGGGAGTGTTTTCACAACCTCTGGCTGTGGAAAACCCTTTTTGATATTAATGAACCAGAGCAGATTTGAGTTGGGAGCCTAAGCTCAAATGGCTTTATTCTTCATTTTTTTAAAGGCCTCTGCTTATTTATATTTGCCCTTGCATTCAGCTCATGTTTATCATCAAAGCAGTTCATAACCTTTAACATGGAAAAATAGTTCTCAGACTTTTATAAAGTCTGCATCAATTAGGTAATTGGCACATTTACTAAGCACCTATTATGTGTATAGTAGGGAATTGTGCTGGGCTTTCTCAAATCACTTAGCTGCTGTGAATAGGCACGAGATAGAAAGACCATCAGTGTTCAATAGACTGTCTCTCTCTTTCCTCTGACAGGAATAATATTGTGAAATACAAAGTTTCACTTAGATTTCTAAGGATTGTTGCAGTCTCTACAGGCCTTGGCTACATCTCTATTGGTCAGCAGCTTGAGTCCCCCAGTGGAGAAAGGAGTGGGTCTATTGTTAGTCATGTATCCATCAAGAAGCTCTGAAAACAGAGCAGTGAAAAATCAGTTCTAGAGAGGAGAACATGAAGACAAGGAAAAAAAAGGAGGAAAATGGCAACTGTTCCAGGAAACAGATTCTATTCATGAGTGCCCTTAGAGTTTAAAATGGCAGCTCCAGGTATTATCGATCAATAAATATTTATTAAGCACCTACTGTGTGCCAGGTACTTTGCTTAGCACTGGAACTAAACAGGAAGATGGGTTCAGAGGTGTATGCAGTTTAGAGAAAGTCCACTCGCTCATTTGGTGCTCTTTATGCTTTTTTTTCATACTTGCTAATGAAAAACTCACTTGCCTGGATAGTCTACAGAGCTCTTCAAGGGGTAAGTGAATCACCTTATCCTCCACTAAAGTTTTCCTTTGCTGCCTCATCTTGGCATGGATCACTGAATTATAGTTCTAAAGCTGAAAGGGACCATAGGGAATCATCTAATTTAATCCTTTTGTTTTACAGAAAAAGAAACTGAGGCCAAGAAAAGTAAAGTAGCTTACCTAAAATCACACAGGTAATAAGTGGCAGAGTCAGGATTTGGAGTCAGATGCTGTGAATCTAAATTCAGTGCCCTTTCAACTGTACTATGCTACTGCCTTTCTGCCCCCATTTTCCTACCCCCAATATATACCATAATGGTTTACTTCTCTCCTTTTTAGATATTTTACTATTTAATGCTTAAGATATAATTCATATTCACTATATGAAAGTCATGGTTTCTCAAAAAAAAATACCCCAAACAAAACCTGGAGCTCTTCAATGGAACTATATATTACCTAATTGTATAAATAGAAGATTATGATTTCATTAGCACAGGAAATTCTTGTCTTGGGAGCTTCTGCCACCAATGCAGATCACAACCCTTCAATGATTTAATAGTATAGAGGTTGTGAGTTGTTCAAGGTCACAGAACTAGTCAGTATGATAGACGGAATTTGAACACAAGCTTTCTTCCAAGCCCAGTACTTCCAAACCCAGTCCTCAACTATGCTCTACATTAGCTAATTAATACTTCATTAATAAACCTAGAGTTAACCTTGTCTTTATTGACTACAGTCTAAACCAAGATAGGATCTTTTAAGTTCTCTTTGAGACCTCAGAGGTTGAGCTCATTGAAACTTTGAAGTAAAGGGGACTTTTTGGGGTTTTTTGGTGGTAGGGAAAGTAATTCTGACTCACACACTTGTTTTTATAAATATACAAATGGGAGGTAAGCAGCTGATCCAGGTATAAAAACTTTCTTAATGTGCAACAGTAACCACAGCAACAAAAAAGGACTGAAGTTTGGGATGGGGAGAGGGATTTTCTTGGTCTTCCTGGAAGTCTCTGTGTGTGTGTGTATGTGTAGGTATATGTGTGTGTGTATATGTGTATGTATATGTGTATGTATGTGTGTGTGTGTGTGTGTGTGTGTGTGTGTGTAAATTTGTCTTCTTGGTCACAGCTAACATTTTCCTTAAAATTTTTTTTTACCCACTTCCATACAACAGTGTGATTTTATGGTGTTTTTTCAAAGTCCAAGGTTGGCCTCACATTCACTCATAGAGCTTGCTTGGCATGGTATTGCTTTTATGTGCAGAGCCAAGAACCAAAGTGTCTGGATGGCTGCCTATTGTTATATTTTTTAATGTATTTTTAAAAAATAATGAGTTTATAGACATCTCCAAATCCCTTATTGTGAAAGACAGTATCCATTTCTTTCAGAATGGGGCTTCTCAAAAACAAAAGTAACAAACTGACTGGTACCTTCTACATGAATGAAGCCCTTCTAGACTCCTCATGTTGCCAAGTGTCTTTCTCTTCCTTAAAAAATTGCCTTATATTGATTTTAGGTTTACTTATTTTGTGATTTCTTTGAAGATAGAGACTGTTTCCTTTTTGGCTTCCTATCTCCAGCCAATTAGCACAGTGCACTGGCTTAAATGCTAGTTGATTGATCGACTGAACAAAGCAGACCATGCTTGAATTTTCTCTTTAAATAACTTCTTTGTCCCCATATAAAAGAATTAATTATATGGACTTCGCATGTTTTACTTTTACCATTATTACTGTAGCTTCATATTATCCAGTGCTTTGGTTGTAAATTACTCTAATAGAATGGAAGCACTCTGAGGGCAGGGTTAGGTTTAGGTCCCTGTTGCCTTGCAAAGTGCCTGGTACATTTCTGATGCTTAACAAATGCTTGTTTATTGACTCCTGGATTACTTTCACTTTATCTCACTTCATCTCCCCAAGGAACTATGAGGAAGTCAGAACAGGCATTATTATCTCCACATCTGGTTTCATAGGTTGCAACTGTCTCTAACTGATAGGAGAACAAGGACAGGTTGTGTTTGTCCTTTGTTCTTGAAGAGGACCATGACATCAAGGAGATGATGACATGACTTTCAATTGACTTTGATTTGAGTGAGGGAGGGCTGTGCAAGGTCACCAGCCTTACTTTCTCCTCTAGAGCCATCTGGGTCCAGTGGCTAGATATTTATCAGGAGAGTAGAAATGGCCCAGGATGCAATGGGAACTTGGTTCTCACTTTGAGTGAGGTAATACCCTTTCAGTGAATAGGCCTTGTTAAGAAGTCAGTCTAGGAATGGCCCTTTAAATTAAAAAAAAAAAATCAAACTGGGAGGGGGAAGACCCCCAGGGAAACAGTTACTATTTACATTCACTCTGGAGGGGGATAAGGGCAAAAAATACTCTTCAAGTGTCGTTTGGACTGGGACATATCGTTGTCCAATCAATGAGTTCAGAGTTGATATACAGGGAAGGGAGGTATGGATGGGTTGTGATATGCATTATTAGAGGAAGCATTCACACTGATAATCTCTCTGATCCATTTGGGTATTACGAGTGTCTTGCTATAGCAAAAGATCCTTGGATTTCATAAGGTTGACATATGTGCCAATCGATCAAGCTATTAAGTACAAGGTGCTGGGTTTACTGAGACAAAAATGGAGCAATCCCTGCCTTCAAAGAGATTACAATGGTGGAGATAATGTGTGAATTTATAAGTATATAAAAATAAAAGGAAGGCCTTAGAACTAGGGAGGGGGCTAGGCGGTCCAGTAACATCTCAAGAAGGTAAAATGCAGCTAAATTTTGAAAAAAGCTAAGCTTCAAGGAAGTAGAGATGAGGAATTATATATATCAGGTATGAAAGAAAGCCAGTCCATAGACAGAATGAAGGAGAGTAGGGGATAATAAGGCTGGAAGGAAGGTTGAAGTGAGGCTTTTCCTGCATCCTCAAGGTTTTTTGGTTCCAAATGCTAAACCAATGAGTTTGTACTTATTTCTAGAAGCAATAGGGAGTCATTGAAATTGATAGTGCGGGAGTCAGACTTGGGCTTTAGGAAAATCATTTTGGTGACTGTGTGGAAGACAGATTGTAAAGGGGACAGACTTGAGGCAAGAAGATGAATTAAGAGGCTAGAAGGCCTGAATTGGCCCAATCACCCTAAATTACCAAGTCTGTTCTGAGTGTCCCTTAATAGTGGGAGAAGAGATAACATTGCTAAATGCCATTTCAGAGAAGAAAGTACCCCAAAGAATTGTGGCACAGTGGGTGAAGGACCTGGTATGGAGTCAGGAAGGCCTGAGTTCAAAACTGGCCTCAGATACTTACTAGTGATCCTGGGCAGGTTATTCAACCTCTGTTTGTCTCAGTTTCCTCTGTTAAATGGGGATAATAATAACACCTGTCTCTCAAGGTTGTTGTGAGGATGAAATGAAGTAAGTGTAAAACACTTAACACAATGCCTGGCACATAGTAAATGCTATATAAATATTAGTTACTATTATTATTAGATATCTCAGGATATCTAGGAATCTCCAGAACAATGAGGGAAACCTCTGTCTTATTACTATGGTGATGACAATAATATTAAGGAAGGAAATATTCACACACATATATTATGCACATAATATATGTGTATATATGTGTGTATATATGTATACGTATATACACACACATCAGTTGTACATATGTAAAATATATATAAATATGCAAATATATAAATGGTTCTATAGTATGCATTATATATAAATGTATACAAACTATTTAATTTATTTGTACACTTCTATATATGACATTAGATATATAATTAGCATAGTACATAGTGTACATTTCATATGACAATATGATTATATATTCACTATAATTCATACGTGTACACATATTTTTTTCATATTGAGGAGATAGGGATTAGGCTTCTGTAGCCCTTCCCATGTTTTTAAGATAGGAGAACTTTCTGCAGATATTTCCATCAAAGAGACTCTGGAGTGACATATTTAGATCTCCATCTCTTCATCAGAGGACAAACAAGCAAAAAAAGAATTTGGGAATGACATTGTTATAACCATCAAACAAAATTACCTAATTTTATCAAAGCTCTCTTTGACTTAGCTTGGTTTGAATTTTAATAGCAGAGCCCTCCCACATATTATAAGCCTACTGTTCTATTAAAAATCCTTACATGGAACCCATCACAATCAAATACAATATTCAGGGACATGACTATTGGAAGGGGACTAGTCCCACTGGACTGTTGAGATCTCAGTGACTTAGAATGGGCGTGGGGAAATCATCACCTGGTCTATGGAATATTTTATCTTTTAAATGTCATCTCCTGCTTTCTACCCAGAATTTGTGGGTTTTCATAGGAAGGGGATACAATTCTATCTCAGATAGATTAGAATTTAGTGGGAAGGAATACTATCTTCTCCCTTCCTCCTCCACCAAATATTGCATTAATTCAATGGGGAGATCCTAAGTGAGAATATAGGATTATAAAATTAGGGCCAGAAGGATCCCAGAGGCCATCTCATTCAATTCCTTCAGTCATTAAGCATTTATTAAGCACACACTACTGTCCTAAGCACTGGAAATACAATGGAAAGGTGAAAATAGTACCTACCCTCAAGAAGCTTAGGAACTAATTTTATAGGTGAGGAAATTGATATCCAGGGAGTCATCTATAAGGATTCAAGCAAGTGTCAAAGGAAGGATTTGCATGCAGGTCCTCTGACCCCAGAGTTAATGGGCTTTCTCTCATACTAAAATGACAAGCACTGTCTTAAAATTTATAGCAAAGCCCTGTGGACAGATCAGATATCTGGATTTGGGGGAGACTGTGGAGGGATGTACTCCCTAAAAAGCACATAGGGTGACCTAATCACTCAGACATCAGCATGGTCTTTGGGGTCCTCAGCCAGATTTCAGAAGGAGTTTGAAATCCAGTAGGCATTTCTAGGACATTTGTATTTTACCACATTGGAACTGGAAATGAGCTGCTAAAAATCCATGACTTAATCTTACTAATGATGCATATCATGCCAGAGAAGGGAGAGTTAGGAGAATCCTTGCTCCATCAGGATGCATTGGAGTCTTCTTGTTTTGGGGATGCAGGAGAAAACAAGAAATTATTTTTACTCTGTTCCCAATGTGCTACTCAAGAAGTGTTTACCAAAGAAAAAAGTAAAATGTGAAAAGATGGCATGTGGAACTAAGCTGTAAGTTACATTTATATCTTTTGGAACAAGAAGTTCCCAGGTACAATTAGATATTCCAATATAAGGATCTCATTGCCAGTTGGGGTTGTTGCTTATGTGTTTTGGTGGGGATGTTAATATTTTAGTAATTAACCTAAGTACTGTCTTTATGAAAAAAAACAAAATAAAACCAAGCAGGGCTGCCTACTTCAAGGGGGTAAGCTGTTGGGCTTTAGGGTAGGGAAAGGGAGGAGAAAGGTAAGGAAAAAGAATGGAGGTTTCATTCTGTTCCGTGAGGTTGCTAACACAGCACTGAAACTTATCTATTGGGAAATAACTGTAAATCTGTTTCCTTCACCCTTTTTACGTGAGTTCATCTACTTTTCAAGAGCTTGCCCTGTTGTAGGAGTTTGGAAAGGTAAGACTCAAAATCATGGCATCAATGGTCTTGGGTTCAAATCCAGGTCACCTGTGTGACCTTAGGCAAGTCAAATAACAACAACAACTGGCACTTACATTAAAATAATATAACAATTAACGTTTATATAGCACTGAATAGATGCCATGAACTGGGCAAAGCACTTTACAATTATTATTTTTATTAAATATTATTATCTCATTTTCATTTGATCCTCACAACAACCCTGGGAAGTAGATACTATTACTATCCCATTTTACAGATGAGGAAACTAAGGCAAATAGAAGTTAAGTGACCTTGGAAGGGTCACAAAACTAGTAGGTATCTGAGATCAGATTTGAACTCAGGTATTTCTCACTCCAGGTCCAGTGCTCTATCTATCCAAAATTTGAAAAGCAACTGATTTATATTATCACATTTGAACCTCATAAAACTGTTGTGGTTGAGTTGTTTTCAGGTGTGTTCGACTCTTTATGACCCCATTTGGGGTCTTCTTGGCAAAGATATTGGAGTGTTTGCCATTTTCTTCTCCAACTCATTTTACAGATGAGGAAACTGAGGCAAAGAGGGTTAAGTGACTTGCTCAGAGTCACACAGCTAGTAAGTGCCTGAGGCTGAAATTGAACTCAGATCTTCTTGAATTCAGGCCTGGCACCACCCACTGGCCACCTACCTGTCCAGTTCTCATGTTGGTCATGTCCAAAAATGTATGCTGTCTCAAGGGTAAGTACTACAGACATTACTATTCCCATTTTATAGAAAACCGGGGCTTAGAAAGGTTGATTAAGTCAAGTGCGCGTGGGCAAGAACTCAGTAAGCATCAGAGATGGGAGCCAGGTCTACGTAGCCTCATGCTAACCATTATTCCAAGGTCATTTGTAAAATGAGAGCGCTGGGCTAGATGCCCTTGAAGGTCCCTTCTAAATCTCAATCTATCATCTTTTCTCTAGTTCTCAGAGGAGAAAAGGTGGCAGAAGAAACTAGAGTCTTTGCCTTACCTGAGTTGTCTTTAGAGTCTGATTCCGAATCAGAGGTCTCCGAGGATTCAGAGGTTTTCTCTGGCAGATGAGGGAGTTGTGCAATATCCATTGGAGTGTCCTTGTACTCTGGGTTACTGTGGAAGAGGGTATTAGGGGTAAGCGCAAATCAACCAATGTCGAATGACTTTTCTTTTTTTAACCCCCTCTTCCCGACTTTCCTTCCCGAGCATCTGAAGTTAAGAATTTTAATAGAGAAATAAGGACACAAGACGGTAATACCTTCCTCTCCTCTTGGCACAGCATTGTTTTGGGATGTGACCCATGCAGAAACATCCTGGTATAATAACTAGACAGCTAAATGCTACATGAAAATCACTAAAATCTTTTAATATTCAAGAAACTCTGGGGACTGGAGAGTAACATGGAGAGAGCTATTGCTAACACCCTCAGTAAAAGATCCAAGGTGGGGAGGGATGTCTCTTCTCAGCTTCCTCTTGCTTCCACAGTGTAAAAGCCCTTGTCATGGACCACTGATGTTACTACTCACCTGTTCATATGTCTAAAGCTATTTGAGGAAGGAAAAAAAATGCCCGTACAATCTTAACAACCTAACTCCATGACAGATGCACAGGTGTACCTTGGGATGCATGCATTATGGCTACCAAACTGTCAACACACCCATTACAATCACATTTTCATCTGTTCATGTGGTGCACACCTGTGGCTTGTTAGTTGGAAACCTGATTGCATTGAGGAAGAATCCCAGTGAAAAAATGGGCCTGGCAAATCAGATCTGGCCCCATCAGAAGGGGAGGAGGGAAAGAAAGTGTTTTCTTTTTATTCTGTGTTAATTTGCAAAGCAGATCTTTTCCATCAAATAGAGGTCATTTGGTTAGTGTGAGTCACTTCCCTTTTGGAAAACTTTTTGGGAAAATTTCAGGGCAGGCTTTACATATGAGAGATTACTACCATTAGCTCATATTCATAGTGAGCTTTATTGTTTCCAAAGGCTTTCATATTATTCTCATGACAACTCCATGAGATACTCAGGGAAGATGTTATTATCCCCATTTTATAGATGAGGAAACTCAAGTTCAGCTAAGTGGCCTGCCCAAGGTCACACAGCTAATAAGTGATAGAAGCAGGGCCTGAATCTAAGTCTTCTTCAGAACTAGGTCCATGTCTTAGAATTCTCATCTTAATCAGTCTGTTCCCCTCAATGGCTAGGACAGCATATAGGACCTCCTTTGGAAAAACTTGTTGACTAACCACCAGTAGTAAGCTCCACTGAATATACTTTCATTCCTTTGAGCTTAATTCACATACAAGTCAAGACATCACCCTTGTGGTGTCACCGGTTCTTTTCAAGAAGGAAAGAAGACCAGCGGAAGGAAGTTATTATTTTATTTGTTCAATAAATATTAATGATATGACTACTCTATTCAAGGCACTGTGATAGACTGGTAAGATCAATGCAAAAATAATGAGAACGGGTTCTGATCTGAGGAAACTTATCATCTAGCATTGTAAATATCTCCAGGGGAAGGATGGGGGACAGAGAATCAATTTGCCTATCAGTCATTCAGCCCTTAGTATGACTTACTTTCCTGGAATGCTTTCCTTTTGATAATTAACTGAGGGGCAGGTAGGTGGTGCCGTAGACAGAACACCTGGAGGACCTGAGTTCAAATCTGACCTCAGGCACTTTACTAGCTGTGTGACCCTGGGCAAATCACTTAACCCAGACTGCCTCACAATCACCCTCCCCCCCCCCAAAAAATTTAACAAATTATTAGGTATCAGTTTAGATTAAATGACATCTCAAGTCTCTCCATTCATAAGGTTCTGATTCTTAGCTGCCTTGAGAGAATAAGGTTTTGATGGGTTGGGGTAGACAGGGTGTTGTCCCCCTAATTCTTTATTAGTGCTCTATGTCCATGCAGTTGGGACTGCTAACTGTACCTTGAGCACATTCCAGACTTTCCTGCCTACTTGTCACTGCTCATGTTGCTTTGCTTAATTATACTGTACACCCCTGGAGGGCAGAGGCTATTTTCACGTTTGTTCTTGTACCCCCTGCATTAGCACAGTGCCTGGTACACAGTAGGTACTTAATGAATGCTTGTACTTATGTGAGTTTACATTATTCTTCTTCTCTTTTCATTTTACTGTTTCCCTTTGGAACTCCTTGTGGGTCAGGACTTTGCTTTATTCATCTTTACACACCTCTCATCAGCCCCTGGATGTACCTTCCCTATAAGGAGCAGACATTCAGTAAACATTCATTGAACTGAATTTTGCTAGGACTAGCTCTGCTGCCATAAGCGCTATTGTTCTGAACAGTGTTAACTGGTGAACTATAGAGCCTTTCTGTGTATCGTTTGCTAAACCCTGGACAGGTTGCTCTGGTGCCACTGGCGTCACTCAGTTCTGATACCACTGGGCTTCCTGGGCCTTTAGCCACATAACTCCCAACCTCTTTGGCTACTGCTTTCAACCTTGCTTTAACGTACAGCTAGAACAGGCCCTCCAACCTTGTGGTGGTAACCCTGGAGTCAGAAAGCTGGGTCATGTTACATCACTGTTGCCCAGGGTCTTTCCCTTCTCAATTCTTTTGGTTTAGGGGGAAGAAACCGGTGGAAACCAGAATGAGCTTTTCCAGTTAGCTTGCCCAACTTTAGGCAAGGTGACTTGAACTTTCCTTTCCTTCTTTTTCTTCCTTACTTCTACTCATATCTTTAATCTTCAAAAAAGAAAAATCAGAAGGCAGATTAAATAAGAGAATTAGATGAGATTGTATATGTATATGTGTATCTCTCTCTATATATACATGTAAATATCATATATAGTGTTTTACAAATCTTAAAGTACTTATAAGTGCTGGGCATTTTAATTATTACTAATAGTAATAATTATACCACTACTATTACTACTACTACTACTACTACTACTACTACTACTACTACTACTACTACTACTACTACTACTGCTGCTGCTGCTGCTGCTGCTGCTGCTACTACTAGTAATAGTGTAGTAATTGTGGGAAGAGAGAGGGCAGGGACCCTTGTAATGCACTTGCATGGGGAGAATAAAAGAGGGAAGGGCAGAAAGAACTCAGAAATAGCAAGTCTTTATGTATTAGGACACAGAGATAATCTGGGTCCTATAACAGTTCATAGTCTAAAAGGGGAAAAAGGATAGACTTGACAAGGTGTGTTTGGTGCTGATCCAGCTAAAGACCAGGATCAGGAGCTGAGACTCAAAACCATGGCATAGGAGAATCAGTAAGGGGAAAGGGGGATGATTAGCATAGAGAAGGGGGGGCAATCTTTTGGTTTCTTGGGCAGTTTTAAGAGGCAGCAGATAAAAGCATTAGGATTAGAGTCAAGAAGAACTGGATTTGAACCCAGACACATGCTAGTTCTGTGACCCTGGGAAAATCATGTTGCCTCTCCTGACTTGTTTTCTCATCTGAGAAAGGTTAGACTGAATGATCTCGGAGGTCCCTTCCAAGTCCAAATCAATGTGATTTTTATAAGTCTTTTGAGATCTGTCATATGGAAAAAAAGGACTGGATTTGCTCTATCTGGTTTCAGAAGAAAGAAGCTAAGTGCAAAGGAGGTAAATTGTAGACAGAGGCAGATTTCAATTCAACACAAGGAAGAATTTTCTAAAAATCACACCCATCCAAAAACTACAGTGGATGATTGCTTGCCTTAGGAATTTGGGAATTCACTAGCACGCTAGGAAGGCACACTTCCAGCACGATGACTGTCTGTTGGGGTTGCTACAGAGAGGATCCCTACTGAGATACAGATTAGACTAGATGTCCTCTGAGATCCCTGGGACTTTTAAGGTTCTAGGATTCTGATTCTATCCTCAGAATAAAACGCTGGTATGGAAAAATCCTTGGAAGGGAACAATGAGATAATAGTAGTCTGGCTATCAAGAGTTCTGTAAAAGTCAATTGGATAGGATGGTTATTTAGGTTGTAGAAACCTGAATCTTCTGGTCTCTGATGCCTCTCTTAGGTATTTCTAATAAACATCAGCAGTTTAATAATTTTTTTCCTTTCAAGCACAGTTTCTCTTTTTTTCTCATATGAAATTGAAAGTCTATTATGCACAATTTACTATTTCATTTATACATAATAAATTTCCTTTTTTTCTCTTTTTTTCACCCCTTCCCCCACCCCTTGCTAGAAATGGCTACCATTAGGCACAAATGTGTGTATATATGTATACATATATAATTCTATACATACTTTTATTTGTCAGTTCTTTCTCTGGTTACAGATAGCATCTTTCTTCACATGTCCTTTCAGGTTAATTTGGACATTTATAATAGTCAAAACGGCTTACTTACTTAAAGTATATTAAACATATGAGTGCCTTTTTTAAAAAAATACGTCATAGAATTATAGATTTAGAGCTGGAAGAGACATTAGGAAGACATCAAGTTCAATAACCTCATTTTAGAGGTGAAGAAACTAAGGTCTAGAGATTTGCAGTGACTAGCCTAGGGTCACACTACTTGTCAATATTTGATGTAGAATTTCAATCCAAGTCTTGACTCCAAGTCCAGCACTCTATTTATTCACTCTGAGTTTGGACGTTTCCCCCCCTGCCAAATCAAAATAGAATTGTGTCTAGTTATGGAGTTTCAAACCTACAATATTTTAGCTATTTCTGTTTAGAAGGTGAATGTTATGATCTACCATAGTCTCTGTCCTATAAAAATGCATTTAAACTGGAGATTTGTTGATATCCAAGGCAATTGGTTGTTATATCACAATAATAGCACAGCTCACACATACTAAAATGGGAAAAAGCCTACATTTATCACACTCATAGCACTCTCTCCCTTCAGGGAAAGAGTTAAAATTTCCTTCAAAGTGGAGGAAAAGAGGTTGAAAAAGCAACAAAAAAAAAAATCAAGATCTATGAGGATTCAGTAAGTGGTGCACATTAAGGTCTTCATAAAGTAACGATCATTGGTACCTGATTGATATGCTATTGGTAGAGAGCAAATCCTTACCTTTGAATCAGAAATATCCCAAACTACCTGCAAACAACTGACAGGGTCAGTGAGCAGATGAGCCAGGCTCCTTAGCTCCCTGGCTCCATTTGGCTGTCTTGAAGAAAAATGGGGCTCAGTACTCTTCCGTTCATAAGCTCTGCTGGAAGTTTCCCAAATCAGACTATAAGCAGGCTTCATTTTGTGGCTGCAGGCCAGGAGAAGCCCTAAGTAGAAGGGCCATTTCAAGAGTGAGAGACAAGGGGCATTTTGGATAGCTTCCTAGGGACCTGGCTTGAGCATCAGGTCATAGAGAATATTTGCTCCTGGATATTAAGGTATTCAGAATCGTTTCCTGCTGGTCTGAATCCCAGGGGTGGTGTTGGAAAGAATTTTTTATCCATTGCTATTTGGCTAGCTTGTGCATCTGACCTTATCCTATCATGGGTATAACTTTGAGGTCACAATGATATGTATGATTTTGGGCAAATAATGTCACCTCTCTGGGCCTCAGTTTCCTTATTTGTAAAACGGGCCATATAGAGAGAGCTTCTGTAGTCTCTTCTAGCTCTTAATCTACGACCGTATGATTCTTGCCTCAACCTATGTCTCCATACTTGTATTTCTAATAAGTTGTAAGTTATTGCTATCTCAATATCGACAAGTACAAAACCGAACTCTGATTATCTTCCTCCCAAGATCTGCCACAGATCCATCTTTTAACACATTAAACTATGTGACTTTCATCTCTCGGGTCCCTCTCCATTTTTAACCTATGAGGCAATATAGGTGGAAAGGACTTTGATGAAAAGCCTTATATAAATGTAACATAGTTATTAGCTTTGTAGAGTACTTTAAAGCTTATGAAGTGTTTTCCTCATCATAATTCTTAGGAAAAAAATTGTCAATTAATAAGCCAATTGATAAAGTATCAAAAAAAATATGAGAATTACTATCCCCATTTTATAGATGAATAAACTAAGTCTCCAAGTAGCTTGCCCAAAGTCACACAACTAGCCAGTACTGGAGTTGGGACTCAAATCCAAGACCCACTCCTTTGTCTTTCTAATATACAGAATGTCCCCCAAACTCTTAGTGCAGTTTTATTACAACTATGGCGTTGCCTTTTAACTATGAAAGTCACTAAAATTTGCCTACCAACAATCTCAAATGTCCAGGAAAATAGGCACTGGCCCATATACCCAGGGTTCAAAGGAGTTTGGGCTTAATGAGGAATAATATAATATACTCTGTCCTTCTTTCCTATCCCCTTTTGTCCAATTTCTGTGATTGTATACATGTATGTGCTATATGGTCCAGTGAATGTATTTTTGGTGGTGCTAATCTGAACATGTTTTGTTGCATGTAATTACCTCTTTGGGAGAGGATGAGCAGTAAGCATTGGGGCTGGGGGGGATAGGAGCTCAAACAAATATCTCTGTTAAAGGTGGAGAAACCAATGCAACTTTTGTAGAATATCCACAGATTGGTAATTATTGGCAATTGCTAGCAAGGCTGATTTGGAATAGCCTTTAGTTTCAGTTTGACTCTATCACATCCACATGGGTCTTTAGGAATGAAGAACCCCTTCCCCATGCCAAGATTTCATACTCTTCAGCACAAGCTCTGCCAAAGAGCCAGTGCTTGTATCTCATTAGCTACCAACCCCAGATTTCTACATGTGTTACGGCCCCTTCACTCAGGTAACAGGGATAACAGTGGAAATGATGGAAAAAATTTGATGATATACCTAAGGAGATAATTGACCCAGATGATGTTCTTCTCATTTGCATTCTTGGCATTAATAGCTATGGTAGCACTAGACTGTATCCAAATATATCCTCCGTTTTTCTGCATCCAGCGGTAGTACTTAGTCACACACTGACCCTTATTCAGCACTGAAAAGAAAACAGAAAGAACAAAAGATATTGTGTATTAACATCACAATCCAATGACTTTCATCTCTGCAAACCCCCCAAGTACAGAGATGGAAGGCACTGCACCAAGGCAAGAGGTGCCCCTCTGTATGCTTAATGTAGGATGCCATTAGTATGACAAATAAAATCAACAATTCACTGGAGCATCGGCTCGGGAGCTGTGGGTTACTACCATTTGTAGCAAGATTTTATTCCATTTTTGGCAGCTCTGGTGTGGGAGGAAGAATGAAAGGACTACAAATCTTTTTGGCTCAGAGAACACCTAATGCTGTGTGGACATTTTCAATGGGTTTGACGTCAAATTGTAAGAAAGGCAAATTTGTATGTGATTTATTCATAGCTGCTAGGTAGACCTCTTTGAGATAGTCTGGATATTTGAAAGGTTCAGGAATGGGTTCTCCCTTTCACTCTTTGATCATGTCTCCTCATTGCAAGCAATATCAACCAGTGAGCTTATACATCTGTTCCTTTGATCTTGTCAAACAGAATTTATAGTTCTCAGATGAACTAAATCTCCATTGGTCAGTAGGGGGAAAGTCTGGGGAGACTTTGCTTAATACTGGAACAAAATAAATCCACCAAAGGAATCAGAAAGAAACTGTGGCCTAAGGGAGGCACAGAATTGACTCGGTGCAAACCAAACAGTGACAGTTCTATACAGCCTCTGAAATATGGCCAAAAATGAAGGAACAAGTAAAAACAATCAGTAACGTGAAACGCCGGCCATTAAATACCCGACTGAAAGGGAGCTTTAAAAATGCAGATGTTAAAAATGATACTTTAACCAAAATGTTGCCAAGGTGAAATTGATTTGATTTGTATCTGGGTCCTCCTGAGCTAGTAAAAGGAGAATGAGCAGTAAATCCTGGTCTGAAATAAAGTGCTATAGATTGGAATGCTTTAAAAGGATGCCTGGAATGTGCAAAACCTGGGTGTTATTACTCAAATCCATATTCGCTTTGGTTGTGTTCTCCTCAAAGAGCACGATGGCATCGGGCACTAGAGGGCAGTGTGCATTCATCTACGTCTCCTGCTTTTGGCATGTCCTTGTCTCCGTCTGCTAAAATGAAAAACCTCTAACTGCTGTAATAAATTTGGCTAAATTAGCTGCTAAATGGTTATCTCAAGTAATATGTATTTGCATTAATCATCTTGCTCTAAACCAGAACAAGCCAGAGTCCTAAAGACGTAGTAAATTCATATTGTCCATTTAATTACGGCTAATAAGTGCTTCATATACAATAGTTTCATGAAGTACATTTTGATTTTTTTTGGGGGGTGGGGAAAAGAAAGAAGTCACTTTGGAAAAGAACGATCTTCAGTGCTGTTAAAGTTCTTACCATAAAACCAGGAGCCACTTTTCATATTTCCTAAGATAACCAAATGTCAGAGCCTCAGAAATATTATGTTCGTATGTAAATGCACGGTGCCTGACCTCACACACACACACACACATTCCTGTGAGCATATCTAGACTCCCACAATCATCCCTCGACACTTTAACTGTCACCAAAAAAAAGGAAAAGAAAAAGATCCAATGCTAAAAAGTGTTTTAAACAGCAATGAGTTCTCCCATATTATCTATTTGCTGATGTTTTCAGTGGCTCAAACTAGGTTGTTTTGCCGCCTTCTGCTCTTGGTCTGGATGCATCATGAGGATCCCCATATTTCCTTTTCACATGTCATTCTAAGTTTCTGACATTACCCACGCATGGCTTCACAAGCTACGAAACTACATGGCTAAGCTGAAAGCAAGTAAAATACTAACCACTGACGATATGGCTTTTCTATCAAACCACTGTTGCATGCAACATGACATAATTTTATTCAAATCCTCTGAACTCTGTTAACAGTTAATATTTAGAGAGAGAGAAAAAAAGAGATAAAAGTCTTGTCCAAAGTTATGTGATTCTACCCTCTATTTCATAAGTAATAACATGGCCCCCTAATCAATAGCTGATATGATACACACACATACACATATATACATATATATTAATATATATACACACATACACACATACATACAGATAGGTAGATAGATAGATAGATAGACAGATAGATAGATAGATAGATGGATAGACAGACAGACAGACAGATAGATACTTAAGTTTGGAGCATATATCGATTTTAAGTGGCTGTATTGTGCTCAGCTGAGGTTCAGAGACAAGAGATGTTTTAAAGACAGAAGAAACAAAGATGGTGGATAAGCCCAAACCTGCACAGGATAGATATAAAGCACTGGTATTGTTACGCTGAAGGATGATGCCAAAAGTAGTCTTTTGTGGTAGCTACGTTGTCCAGTGAATATTGTTTTGGACTTGGGGTCAGGAAGGTCTGAGTTCAGATTCTGCCACAGATAATTACTCAGTTGTTATGACTCTGGGTAAGTCACTTAAGTTACTTCAACTTCCATTTTCTCATCTGTTAAGTGGGGATAATGACAGCACCTACCTCACAGGTTTTTGTGAGGCTCAAATGAGATAGTATATGAAAAGTGTTTTGAAACATATATATGAACATATGTACATGCGTGCAGTTGTATATGTGTATGCATGCATGCATAGCTATATATGTATATATAGATACAAACATACACATGTATATATACATACCATATACATATATATGTGTACACACTGCATACATGTATACATGCATGCATGTATCAATACATACCAGATGGCTTACTGGATAGAGCGCTGGATCTGAACTCAAGAAATCCTGAGTTCAAATCTATCTTCAGATATTTCTTAGCTGTGTGACCCTGGGCAAGTCAATCAATCCTGTTAGCCTTAATCCATTGGAGGAGGAAAAGGCAAACCACTCCAGTATCATTTGCCAAGAAAACCCCATGGACATTATTGGCATACTATGGTCCACAAGGTGACAAAATGCCAGCACAATTTAACAACAACAGCATATATGTGAATCATATACACACATACAGTACAAAGCACTATTTAAGTGTAATGGTAATAATTATTATAGTTATAATAAATAGTAATGATAATTTGTCATTTTCCTCCTTGCACAAATCACCTAATCTCTCTGGGCCTCAGTTTTCCCATCTGGAAGATGAGAGAGCTGGCCTAGATGACTTTTGAGGTCTCTTCCAGCTGTAGCTCTATGATCCTACGAAGAATGAAATATTCAAATGTAAATTTAAAAGTTGGAGGAGAATTCAGAGAATCTATACACAAGTCACTTCCCTTTAACAGCTTCAACCATTAAAGCTTAAAGTCTGCCCTAAGACCTTTGGGGCTCTCTGTCTGACCTCATTCAACCCTCACAACAACCCTGTTATTCACATTTGACAATTGAGGAAACCAAGGTTAGAGAAAGTTTAAGTCAGCTATTGAGTGTTCAAGGCAGAACTTGAACTCAGGTCTCCAGGTTCAGCATTTTATCCATTATTTTACCACCTAGCTGCTTGAGAGGACCTTCCCTGAGTGCTCCAAGGTCAGCAGAGGGTCTGATGGGTCCTATAAAGTTCCAAAGTAAGGGAACTGGATAGAGATTGTCCATTATTTTTTTTTTTTTTGTAATTAACTTTTTTTTTTTGAGGCGATAGGAATTAAGTGACTTGCCCAGGGTCACACAGCTAGTTAAGTGTCAAGTGTCTGATTCCAAATTTGATTTCCAAATTTGTTCTTTCCACTGTTCCATCTCCCTGCCTCTGTCCATTAACTATTAACAGGCCTCACTAAATCTGGAGAGGCTCACCCCCCAGGTTGTCTGTAGGAACATGGACTTTCCAGTCATAGCAGCTCTATAAGATCACCCACTGAAGTCAGAGGGGTTTCAAACTATGCCAGAGATACACTCAGACCCTTGATATAACAGGTAATTGAAAAGAGGACATAATTTCATTTTCTATATTTTAAATTTATATTATTTATACATATTACATATATATAAAATTTATAAATTTATATTCATATTTTAAAGAATTATCTAGAGGAAGCTAGATGGTGCAGTGGATAGACTGCTAGGCCTGCAATCAAGAAGTGGTTGTTCAGTTATTTTAGTTGTATCTCACTCTTCATGATCTCATTCGGGGTTTTCTCAGCAAAGATACTAGAATGGCTTACCATTTTCCTCTCCAGTTCATTTTTTCAGATGAGGAAACTGAGGCAAACAGGGTTAAGTGACTTGCTCAGGATCACATAGCTAGCATCTGAGGCCAGATTTGAACTTAGGAAGATGAGTCTTCCTGACTCCAGGTCCGAATATCTGAGTTCTAATACAGCTTCTCATGCTTCCTTAACCAAGTCACTTAACCTCCATTTGCCTCAATTTCTTCAACAATAAAATAGGTATAAGAATGGCACCTACCTCTCAGGGTTGTTGTGAGGATCAAGTCAGATCCTATTTGTCAAACACTCAGCACAGTGGCTGGCACATAGTAGCTGCTCTATAAGTGGTAGCTACTACAGTTATTATTAAGATTACTCTAAATTCCAATAACACTTTGTGCCTCTTTTATGGAACGAACCTATCACATTGTGCCTTGTATTAGAGTTGTTTCTTCTGCTTTCTTTTTCTTATGGTACTGGACTATAAGCTTCTTGAGGGAAGGGAGTGTGTGTGTGTGTGTGTGTGTGTGTGTGTGTGTGTGTGTGTACTCTTCCCCAAGGAGAGTCCCTTGATATTAAATTCTAAAATCATTATGAGCAACTAGATAATGGTTCTTCTTTTCTTCATATATTTGCTCAATAGATAAGAGAATGGATGAATGAATAATCACTGCCTACTCTGAAACCCTATAAACAAACCCCTACCCAGAATTTATATGCAAGGATAAAACTCTGAGAGAGTAGCTAAAACAAATATGGGGAAATGAAGTGACCATTCAAAAAAAAAAAAGTCAGTTATCATCCCTAAGGTGATAGGTAGGTACAAAGTACAGTGGATAAAGCACTGGACTTGGAGGCAGGGGGAGGCAGGAAGACCTGATTCAAATTTGGCCTCAGACATTCATTAGCAGTATGACCTTGGACAAGTCATTTGATCTCAGTTTCCTGACTGTAAAACGAGGATAATAATAGCACTTACCTAACAGGGTTAGATTTTGAGGATTAAATGAGATTTGATTTGTAAGGAGTTTAGCACAGTGCTTAGCACATGGTAGGTACTTAATAAATTAAGTTCCCTTCTTTCCCTTGTCCTTTCCTCATCTTGTCAACATCAACAATTTCTCCCAGAGAGCCCACTGGCACTCTTCACACACTGATCAGAACACAGTTTAGGAAAGTTTGCATCATTTCATTAACAGCCTATCTGCACACGCCAGTAGACTTCCATGTCAGATTAGCTAATTGTCATCTAGCCCATCCCAGTTCAGAAAGAGAAGGCAAGAAATGGTAGAAATTTGATTTGATAATAGAAGGGCTAGAAAAGGGCTTGGTAGTTGGGTCATCACTTAGGAAGGAAAGGCTAGGTGACAAAGGGGAATCCACAGGTGGGAGTGGGTTTAGATGTGCTGCATTAAGGTCTGTTCTTATAACTCTTGATGGGAGCTGCTAAAAGAGAGGAAGGGGCTGCCCTAGGGGAGGTGACTGCCTGCAGAAGACAAACTTTTTCTACTTCACAGTTTTGCCTGGGGCTGGCCCTGGAGGCCACCATACAAACAGAATCTTGAAAAGGTAAGGAGAGTTTAAACCCTGCTGCTGGATTTTCAATCAGTCAGATTTATTTTGGATTTTCAATCAGTCAGATTTATTTTGGCTATATTATAATGAGTATTTTCCTAAGATGACAATTTCCAGCCTGAAACATCAATGGATCCTAATGGCCATGGAGACCTGCTGACCCAAACACCGGGCAGCATTAGAACCCAAGTTTCTTCAGTATTCCATAGGGCTAACACCAAAGGCAAGGGACTGAAGAAAGTCTGTTTACTTTACAATTAACCAAAGGGTTTCTGACAATTTTGCTCAGGGGCCCAGAATGAAAACTCTTGACACTGGGATGAAGTTATTCCATCTCCAAAAAAAAAAAAAAAAAAAAAATCACATTGGCAAATCAGCTGGATCACTCCAGCTGTGCCCTAGGCAGGCTCTGACAGTTTTTCCTGAACTCATGCGGTCCTAATCAGCTCAAGAAGAAAAGCCACCTTGGTAACAGCTTGAAAGAGATTTTTAGTTTAAGTTATAAATGAGAGAACCTGAAGAAAAAAAAAAAACCTCACAAAACTTTTTTCTATTCTCTTTAATCCAGGGGCTGTTGTTTTTTATTTTATTTTTTAATTTTTAATTTTTGAGGCTTAGCCTCAGAGATCAGAAGGAAATGAGGAGAAAATGCATGACATTGAAAACCACACAAATTCCTCTTGGAAATAAATGATAGAATTAAGGAGTAAGAAAGTTCCTCCTGATTTAAGTCCTTTAAAAATAGTTTATTGTGTCTCAGAAGCAGAAAAGGGCTAATCAAATTAATGAGCCTAAGAATAAATTAAAAACTATGTTGTTCCAACCTATAAAAAGGAGGCAAGAAGAGGAGGGGGAGTTAATATAGATGTTTAGTTAAAAATCATTTAGAACCATGGACCACGTTTTTCAACCTTGCTTCAGTGATAGGATCTGAACACTGCCGATGGATGGATTCTGGCTAAATAGAAAACTGTATGTTATCATCTGCCTTAGGCAGTCATAGAGTGTTTGTGGTAGGGACAGGCCAAATCAAAGGTTATACTGGGGCTGGGTGTTGTTGTGTTTGTTACTGAGTCATCAGATTCTCCATGACCCTATTTGAGGATTTTCTTGGCAAAGATGCTGTGGTGGTTTGTCATTTTCTTCTCTAGCTCATTTTACAGATGACGAAACTGACGCAAATAGGGTTAAGTGACTTGCCCAGGGTCACATAGCTAGTAAGTTCTGAGACCAGATTTGAACTCAGGTCCTCCGGACTCCATGGCTGGCAACCTATGTACTGTGCCGCCTAGCTGCCCAACTGGAGCTGGCTGGCACTTTCCTATTACTTTTCTACTAAGATGTCCATTGAGTGGTAATGTTTTAAATCATATTCTACTCATCAAAATTCTCGATTGTCTAAAATCATCTTGTGTCCTATCCATTTCCATGCCTTCATCTACTCTCAGGGTTGCATCGTAGGTGACTGCCTCCATTGTCCTTATGAACTTCTGTCCCTGGCCTTGAACTAATCTTTCCTACAGAAAAACACATTTTTTTTATTGGAAGATCTCAAAACATCCAAATATTAAGTTTTATGGGTATAGAAACATAGATAATAGCTATAATTTAGACAATTTAGTCCAAAATTACACATGCATACCAATGAATAATCATATATTTGTGAAGTCATATATGTACATACACACTTACCAATGAACAGTCCCAGATAAAAATCTGAATGCCTCTGCCCTGACCATCAGTTTGTTCTACTTGGTTTTGATCATGGTATATTGTTAAGGAAAACACAGGGACTTGTCATCCTTCTGGGAATGGTTTGTTTGGTGTTTTTTTTTCCTGCAACAGGATTTCCCTGTAACTATCAAACAGATTTTTCATAGGAGACTAGATCTCAAAGCTATGAGCAAAACACATGAGGCCAGATGAAGAGGAGCCTTTGAATGGGAGCTGTACTGACTTGGTGCAAATCATCCTGACAACCAGGAATTATTATTACAGATACCAGAAAGAAGGGGAAAAAACCCATTCCAACCCCAAACTGTGAAGAGGAGGATCTCAGATAAAACTTAATGAAAGGAAAATTGTAGAAAGCCATTGTTTTAAAACAAGTGATCTTTACATCAAATATATATATTTCTTTCCCCTGAAATACTGGGTGCTAAGTTTTATTGAATTTCATTTTTTAAATGTCACTGACTCGAGAGAGGTGGTTAGCATGCAAGAAATGCACATGTAGGAAGAATGAGCCAAAAAAAAACCCCCCAAAACACAAAACCCCAAACCACCTCCCCTGCAAACCTGAAACTAATGGTAATGTCCCCACAGCACAGATCTATTGCTCTGTCCATGGTTCCCACCAGAGAGAATCCAGTTTTCCTTGGGAACTTTGTGGGCAGCAATATACTGGTACAGAAGAGAGAAAAAGGGAGCCAGTGTTCATAGCAGGAACATAATTCTGTTAGTAAATCAAAACAAATCAGTACAAGTTTGTCTCCAGAAATATGGCGAAAAAAAGAGAACATGGTTTCTTTCCTGTTAGGCTTCTCCATCAAACTAAAGCCAAACATTCTAAATAGTGAGCTGTGTGTCTGAAAGAAGGAAGTCAGGCTAATTCAGCTTGAAGAGGAGATGGAGGCTTCTATCAAAAGCAACCTTTTCAGCAAAGGGTCTAACAAAAGGACATTTTTTGGTGGCTTGCATGTGCATTAAAAGAACTGCAATGCATGGTG
Source organism: Notamacropus eugenii (assembly GCF_028372415.1). NCBI lineage: Eukaryota > Metazoa > Chordata > Mammalia > Diprotodontia > Macropodidae > Notamacropus > Notamacropus eugenii. The sequence continues at coordinate 51,071,126 of NC_092878.1, read as the reverse complement.
CATTCAGGTAAGCATAGAATAAATAGGAAATGATGAGATCATCTGAGATTTAACACTTTGAATTCATGCAGCCAAACAAAGGGGTTCATTATCTTTAAGGTCTATACAAGGGCTGCATCTGTGACTCTCTGTTCAGTCTCCAACTTGAGATACCTTTATCAATGGCTGGGGAGCATTGTCAGCATGCTCCTTCTTCTGTAAACTGATAAAAAAATTTTTTAATTTACTGCAACGGGGTAGGGGTAAGGGAGGTGGTGGTGGTAGTGGTGGGGATTCTGTACTTAATACCACAGTTGGGTGCTTAGCTGTAGCCACTGGTTCTTTTTTCTACATTCACAAAACTGGCAGATGAAACATGAAAAAGAATACTGCCTCTTTAATCTCTGCTTCTCCACCTAAGGCCCAAGGCAGGCTGACAGGGTAACTTCATTCTGGAAACAGAGGGTTTTTTTTTTCCTTTTTTTTCCTCCTCCCTTCTAAATTCCAGATTACTTTTTCCTTGCTTTTGAAACTGTGGGCTATAGGGGAATGAACCTGGCATAGACTTAAAACATGAACAAGTTTCGTTATCTGAAAAGTTATAGTCCTTGATGCTTACAGGAAGGTCATTTTGAAAACCCACAGGAAAAATAGCATCACAGCCAGAAAAAGTGCATTAAGGCCTTTATTTGCTTGAAGAAGAGACAGTTTTTCATTTATAAACTGTTCAGAGGATCAACTGAGCCTTTGATGCTGTGGAGACTTTTCTATAGATTTTGCAATTAGTGAGTTAGATGTTTTAAATAGCAGGCAGGCATCCACAAATTGGTTTTTAGTTAAAAAAAAAATCTAAGTGTTGAGCAATATTTAGTAAAGTTTAATGATGTTTGATACTTAAACTGAATTATAAGCAATAGGACAGGAGACCTGTGGATGCGCTGGGAGTGACTATGTATCATCTATGGTTTTCCCCCACTAACACACTAATGACAGGCCCTGCTTGAATTACCATACATGTGATTTATATCCTCAGAAGAGGTTTTCTCAACCCCACTGCCGATTGATAGATTTTTATTAACTGTTAATATTGAATCATGCAGAAAACTTTTAATTGATTAAGAACATGTCAATTTGACAGTTTTTTCTCTTTCCATTTTTTCTCTCTTGGCCCTAATGCACTGAGTTGTAGACTAAAGCTTTCTTTTAAATGTGGAACACACTGTGTCCAAAGATAGGAGGAAATAAACTAGTCATTTGAGGCATAGAATTACCAGTTCTGGGATTCACAAGCTGTGTTCAGATGTGGTATTCTACATTTCCTGCTGCCCTTCTGAAAAAACTAATGGCAGATCATTTATTTTATTTTATTTTAGCTTCCACAATTCTTTCTGCCATATAAAGGTCACCTGTTTTAGATTTAGCCAAATTAATCAGTGCAGTATGGTTCTCAGTGGAAAGAGCACTGGGTGTGAAATCAGAGGACCTAGGTACAAACCATGGTTCTGCCGTTTCCTATCTGTAGGCTGGTTCCTTTATCTCAGATCTTCACTCTTCTCATCTTAAAAAAGATGGGATTGAATTAAATAATGTCTAACCTTACTTCCAACTCTCAGCTTACAATGCTATGAAACTTGTTAAAAAAATATCTCCCAAAGTATAGCATCTGTTTGGGTTAACAACCCCCTGTCCCCCATTCTCACTTACTATTAGGTTGAATACCCCAGAGGATGACTACCACAGCTTAAGGCAGGCTAAAAGTTGTGGTAGTAAAAACACTATAGCATATGAGCCCCTACTGGTATATTTAATTAGTTTCTAGTCAGAAGAAACAATTAGCTCAAAAAAAAAAGTATTTTTTGAAAACCCCAAGTAAGACCAATGTCAATATGAAATCTCTCCTGTAAACCTGATTATAGGTTATAACACCCTCCCTACCCCATGCACCAAAAAAAGTCCACTAAACAGTAAGACACATTAACTGTTCATCTAACCACTGAATCTCCTGTGTTCTAGAGGGCCCAGGAGGCAATGTAAGCCAAGCAAGACAAATAGGAAAAAATAAAAGGAATTTAGGGAGCTATTCAGAGAAGTAGCAGTAGGAAGTCATGATGGGGTAAACTTAGCCTCAGGAAGTCTGACTGGAGATGAGGGAAAGGGGCCAGCAATGTAGTTTTTCACTTTCCTCTTAAGAGTTATTAGTAACAGAGAGGGTTAAGATAGTTTTGAGCAGGATAAGGATGAAAGTACCAAGTGAACTGATAGCTGTGGCATTGTCTTAATGAAGATCTTCATAACATTAATGTTGCTCCCCAAACAGATTTCTCATGGGATTAAAGGACCATCAACATGTAGCTACAAAGTACCTTAGAAATCATCTAGGGCAAGCCCTTGTTTTATTGATAGGGAGACCAAGGCTTAGTGAGGTATGGAAATTTGCCCAAGTTTACATGGCTAGCAGGCATCAGAAGTGGGATTTTAATCTGTCTTTCTTACTCCAATGTCCAATCCCAGTATTTTGTCTATTAAGCCATTTTGCTTTTGATATATACACACATGTAAATATATATACACATACATGCATGTATATATTATGCATGGTATGTTTATGTGCATACATACACATGTATGGGCACATGTACACCACATGTGTACGCATACGTGTGCACATGTGTATGTGTCGTATATATACATCTATGTATATGTGCTGTATCATGTCCATGCATATATGTGTATGTGCATGTATTGGATATGTATGTGTACATGTGCATATCACATATGCACATATACATGTATATGTATAAGTTTGTGCATCATGTATATGCATATGTGCGTGTATATATGTACATATGTGTGCACACATGTACAAATACACATATAATTAAATCCATGTGGTTTCCTCTAAAATTATAAGCTAAGGTTACTACTCATGCCTTAAAAGATAGGAAGTTAAAGATTATGGACCAGTTAAAAGGTTTAACTACTGAAAGGAAGCATTACTAGTGGACAGAGCCTTAGAGACAAGAAGACCTGGGTTCAACTGCTGCCTATAATTCCTATTAGTTATTGACCTTGATCAAATAACAACATCTCAGCACCACAAGCAACTCTCTAAGACTATACATTACATATGACCTGCCAATCTACTTCTGTAGAAGGAGGTTCAAGAGGGACACCATCTGATCCTCTTTTGTCTATGAATTTATTTTTAGGTTGACAGAAAAAAAAGTATGAAAAATGTATTACTTCAACCTTATGCCTAAAAGGGTAATTTAAAAACAAAGCAAAATTATGAGACCCAAAGTCTGAGGCCTTATGTGTCATGAAGAGGATGATACACAGCTGTTTAGAAATATTTTTAAAAGAAAACTTTCTTTTGTTTTACTCCAGTTTAAAGGATGTATTCAATATGAGGTACACTGAACACTCAGTTATGAGAGTTTTAGAGTTCATTGGTGGGGAAGTCATGGAATTATGGGACTTTCGATTCTGAAGAAGTATCAGAGGTTATTTAGTCCAGACTCATAAGTAAAGCCCAACTTTCCTCTATAATATCCTTGACAAGTGACTGCCCCACCACTTCTTGAAAACCTCTAGGGATTAATTTACTCATGAGGTGGCCAGTTCCACCCTTTGGATAGCTCTGTTCATTAAGAATTTCTCTCTTATATGGAGTAAAAATATGACTTTGTTTAACTATCACCTGTTGCTCCCAGTTCTGCCCTCTGGGGGGCAAGCACAATAAATCTAATTAATCTTTGTTCTACATGAAAACCCTTTAAATATTGTAAAGTTTGCTAGGATGCCCATCCTTTAAAAAATTCCCATCCTTTCTTCTTACAACCAGTTCTTACATGATTTTTTAAAAAAAATCCTTAATTAGGCTTATTCTAGTTTATAGTCTCATAGATTGAGAGATGGAAGAGCTGTTAGAGATCATCTAGTCTCTCATTTTACTCTCCCTTTATATCTTTGTTCTCCCCACCCCACCATTAACTCACTTTCCCAATCTGCACCAATGCTAGCAGGTTGGGTTCCAGGATGAGTGTGTACAACAGCTAATCTGAGGATTCTGGGTGGCTGGATAACGCTGGTGGGTTGCTACCCTCTTAGCACTGTAGCTTCTAAGTTCCCCCCAAAGTGCTTTGCCAAAACAAGTCAGTTGTTTGACTCAGTTACCTCTTTCTAAGAGCATTTACTCAAAAGGCAAAGCAAGAATAGTAGGCACACACCATTCCACCTATACATGTGGGGTGCACTCTCCTACCAATGCCTACTATCTACATGGGGGAGAGTGGGAACAAATTTAAGTTATTATGGTGGTGAGGCACATGTGTAGGGAATCCATGGGGCCAGGGTATCTTTCAGCTCTGTAGCTGTAGGCCTTGATGTGCTTTTTCCTTCACTGAGAATGAGTGGCTGTGTTACTAAGGTAAACTACTCAGAGGCTGCACTGGATTGTCAGTCAGTCAATAAATATTCATTACATGCCTACTATGCGCCAGGCACTGTGCTAAATGGTGGGGATACAAAAAGAAGCAGGAGACAGTCTATGCTCTCAAAGACCTCACCATCCAATGGGAGGCTGCTCTGCTTCTAGGCTGGGCTGCTTAGCTGCTGGGTCAGGCCTCTCTGATATGGTGGTGATGGTCTGCTCTCCTCCTAGGCTTAGCCACTCCTGTTTTAGAGCTCAAGATTACTTCTTTGCTGGTAGGGTAATGTTTTGTTCTTCCATAAAGAGCAGGACCCTCAGTCTGGGATCGCAGAAGCTCCTCTAGTTCTGTTGATTGGGCTCTTAGGGATTTCCAGAACCTAGGAAGCAGGTGGTAGGACAGAGAGATAATAGCCTCTATTTCACCAAGCTCTGCGATTTTTTCATCTTTAAACAATCTTCCTGACAGAGCTGGATCACCTCAGTGAGAGACATCACTCTAACTTATGGTGATTACTAGCATCGTGCCAAAACTTTGTCTTTGGCCAGCTTGGTCACAAACAGACAGTAGACATTTGTAAGATAATTATAAAACAGTACTGGAGTCCAGAATTGCTAAGTTGATTATTTCAAAGTTCTCCTGTTGGTCATATATGACATGGATAAAAAAGAACTGACACCATCTTTACCCTCAGGAAGTGCATTTCTCTGTCTTTCCTCGTGTTTTTCATTTCTAAGTCTCCCATTTGCTTTGGTCTTTGCTCCTGTAAACTACCAACATTTACCAAAGTCTAAAAAGAACACCCTGTTAGATGCAGTTGAGGAATTTGAGGTCCAGATAGGTTAAGTCATTTACCCAATGTTATATAAGTCATAAACGTCAGCATTGGAATTTGAACCTAAAGTCCTCTGACTTGAAAACCATTCCTCTTTCTGCTATACCATGCTGCTTCCCATGTTGCCAATGTCTTTCCTAAAATATGGTGCCCAGAAGCCAAGACAGTACCATGGACACAGTCTGAAGAGGGCAGGGTATGATGAGACAGACTCTCTCCTCTCTTGTTCTTAATACTATGCATATATATATGTATGTACATATATATACACACATATATATTTCTCTATATATATATTTAATATAGCCTAGGGTCATTTTTTTGGCTGCCACACGAAACATAGTTGTCTTATACTGAGCTTGCATTTCACTAAAATCAACAGATCCTTTTCACATGACTTTCTGTCTAGCACCATTTCATTTATATATGTTATAGGGAGAAAATATGATAATTTAGAAATATTTTAAAAATAAATTTCCTTCTCTCTTCTCTCCTGTTTGGTGTTGTCTGATAATAGCAAAAGGTTTCCTCTTTCCCCCTCTTCCCAAAATATCAGCCAGGATTTTTAAAAAAAATAGTGTACAGCTACTGATGGATTGGGAAGACAAAGGCAAAAAATAAAGCCTCAGACAACATATATCAGAGGTGCATCCTAATGCATCAAGTCCAAGGATAAATGCTACTACAGTCAGAGGAGAATTTACTGTGGAAAAACTAAAATCATTTGAAAAGCGTAATGAAACAAAACCCTCCTCTTACTAAGTTCTTCAGTTAGCTGAAAGGTAATCCCATGGACATCACCATTTGATCAAAATGAAAATGGTTTTCACATTTTGTTCTGATGCTTCTCAGAGGAGTTTTTGTCCCTTTACAAGCTCTGAATTTACTTATTTACTCAGTCAGAGAGGCAGAGACAGAGGCAGAATTGGTTTGAAACTGGGTACCCTGACTGCTAAGTCCAGTACATTCTCCACAATACTAAGTGGTGCAGTGGACAGAGCACTAGTCATGGAACGAGCAAGACTAGAGTTCAAATCTGACCATAGATGTTACTATTTGTGTGACCAAGGGCAACCCATTCAGCCTCAGTTTACTTTCCTGTTAATTGGGGATAATAATAGTCTCTACCTCCCAGGGGTGTTGTGACATAATAATCCTACAGTATTTATCAGTGCCTGGCGCATAATAAATGCTATTTCAATTTAGCTTTTATTAATATTATTGTGATTGTTGTTGCCAACTTACTTCTTGTAATCATCCATGTAAATCTTAAATGACAAGGTAACAAAAACAAAACTCCTTTACATGTTAATCCAAATGAATGCCAGCTAACATTTACTTTTGTTAACTTTCTCTGTGATCCATGAGGCTATGTTCCTTTGTTCACAAGTTTTTGGGTCATTGAGATTAAGAGGTTTAATCTGCCATGAACAAGATCATTCTCCTTACCTTGCTCAGTTGAATTTGAGTATTGCCTTTAAATACTCAAAAAGCCTTTTCACCATTGCCTAAGTGTTGGTTAAATGTATTCAAATAGAATTGGAATGAAACACCTCTATGTCCAAGGACTTAAGAGTTCACTCTCTACTCCCCAGGTGTGAATGCACTTTAGATAACACTCTCTCGGAAAGAAACCATTTGGGATCATAAATGACCCCTGTCAAATTTCTAACTATAATAACGTCATTATATTAAATGAAGCAATGGAAGGAGATATGCCTGACCTACAACATTTGGCTCCTGTGTCTTAAGTCTAAGAGTTTGTCATGGGCAGATTTTTACATTAACAAAGATAACAGAAATTTATTAGCTATATGACCATGAAAACTCACTTTAACTTTCTGAGCTTTAGCTTCCTCTTCTATAAAATGGGTATAATGCCTGTACTACTGACATCCTAGAACTACAGAAAGTGCAGTGAGAACCAGTACCCAAAGTTTGCAAATGTGAATTATCAGTATATATTTCTGGAGCCAAGAAGATTCATCTCTTGAGTTTAAATGTGGCCTCAGGCACTTAGTAACTGTGTGACCCTGAGCAAGTCACTTAACCCTGTCTGCCTCAGTTTCTTCATCTGTAAAATAAGCTGAAGAAGGAAATGGCAAACTATTGTAGTATCTAAGATAATACTGCTAAGAAAACCCCCAATGGGGATAGGAAGAGTTAGACAGGACGGAAACAACTCAAAACCAAAATATTTTTTGCATTGTATAGTGGTATTAAGCTAATTTAAGACTAACCTGATGTTAATAGTGCTGTAGAGCAGGGGTAGGGCAAACTAAAGCCCAATTTGGAGTTATTCCTATTCTTATAGGAGCTCAGAATGTTTTTTTATTTTAAAATAAAGTTTTATTGAATTTAAAAATGTAAAAAAAACATTCTTTTCTTGCAGCAGGAGCACCCTTGGGCCATGGTTTGCTGACCTCTTGCTGCAGGGCATGGAAGCTTACTGAAGTAAAACAGATGGCACATCTTTTACATACTCTGAGTCGCTTCTTTAAGGGAATGGGGTGTCCATTTGGCTTCCATGATGCCTAGGCATAAAAAGTCCAGCCTATGGGGTGTTGGTATTAGAGGTTTTAAAGGAATTCTCATTGCCTTGTGGAGAATACCTTTGTGATCTAGTAGAAATCTGGTCCATCATCAGACTGGACGTAGGGACTACCCTGCTAGGTTATGGTGGCACAAGAACATGTGATCTCCTCCAATGAGGATGATACATGGGAATTCTGCTCAGGGGTGAGCTTCATGTCAACTTGAGCATCCACCTTTAAAAGATCAGTATGGTATGATCTCATTTGGTTCTTAATCTGTCTTTGATTGGCAAATGGCTTATACTGACCCTCTTCCTCTATCTCAGGGCCAAGTGTTTGCCCTTACTGCAACTGATACTCATTCAAGAGATAGATTCTAGTTTCATTAAATCCACCACCATGGCAGCCCCATCATAGAGCTTATTGAACACATTCTTCTTTCTCATTGGCCCTCCCCTGTACCATTGATTTTAATGAGACAACCCATTTTATTGCAAAGGAAGTCTGAAATTAGGCCCCTCACCATGATATTTTACTGGGTCTTCCATCTTCTATATCTTTTTTTTTTTTTTTGAGAAAGTGGTATGGTTGAATCCTGGAATAGAATTTTAAAGTAGCAATTTTACCATGGCATCCCTAATTATTGAGGTTGGGTATTCTATTTCTCAGAGGATATGTCTTTGAAAAATTAGGGCAATTCTAAGAAGTAGGAGGAGGGATCCCCTGGTCCAGTGAATTCTTGGATCCAGCCTCCAGAAAGGTTCAGCTGATAAGGATGAACTACATTTGTACATAGTCTCAGTTAACCCTTTTCAGCACTTCCTTATTTTATTCCCTGTGTTAAGCAGCTCAGGCCTTAAGGTTTCTCTCCCTCCTCCCCTCCGCCCCCCCCCCCCCCAGTTGGTTCTATAAGTAATGGTTCAGGTCACTCTTAATTAATTGATTTCTTTTTCCTCTGAGTCAAGGTGAGGGACCAAGGAAAGGAATTATGGGGGGATTGTTTTTCTAATGACATGGCAGAAGGCAAAATTGGGTTTTTATTTCATAATCATGATGAATGGGAATTGTCCTAGAAGAAAGGGAATCCTTTAATTGACTTGGTGGTACTGTTGATTTCCTGGATGAAGTAATGGGGATTCTCTATCTGAACCACACAGAAGAAGTTGAGAGTGCCTCAGCAGAAACTTCTAAAGGTTATGGCTAGTGGCTAGGGAACACTGAATGGGTATATGGGTCCCAGGATCGTTCAGGCCCTGGGGCAGATGGCAGGCAAGGTTCTCATGACCTCTTAGCTAGAAATGACTCAGACCTTGATCAGGAGTTGCCATTTTTGGTACCGCTCTAGGTCATCATGGGCATTTTTATATCAGGAGAATTACTTTGAACTGCTCCTGACTTTACTCCACTGTATAGCCTGTACTTTTAAAAGGATGTCTGTACTGTTTTTATCTTAAAAAAACCCCTTTATTTAGTTCCATTTCTAGTTGGCCACTGAGTTTAGAATTTCCTAAAGGCTACTTTAGCACACCGAATCCTCATCCTTTTTAACTTTTGGCATTGTATCTTTCCTAATCATCCTAAGGAAAATTGTCTTGATTGTACCTTTTCATTCACATGCATCTCACTGCATTTGAACCCTGAGCCTGAGTCACTGGACTGGCCTGAGTTAGGCCTGTCTCAGAATACTCACATAGCACTCAAAGCAATTTTCCTTATCTCTGTTCGTTCTGCCCTTATATTCTCAAAACACAAAGTATATTTGCAACAAACAAACAAATGGAATATCAATTCATTTCTGCATAAAAACACAGCCCAGTATTACCTCCAAATGAGAGTCTTTTTAGTTAATGAAAAGGAATAAAATGAGTCTGCCTGGCTACCGAAGAAAGCAAGGTTTGGGTACAATTATATATTTATTCTATCATGGGATTTTTAATATTCATGGGGAAGAAGTGGGATGACTAATTTGCTTTGGAAAAAAAATCCAACAAGTGACCATGCAGTTAAGAAAGCTCTGAAGGCTCGGCTTGGAAGAAAGGCTAAGAGGAGGAAAATATTCCCTTTGGAGGCTGCACTTGGCTCATCCACCAAACTTTCCTTTTCCCCCTTTCCTTTCTCTTGTAGTTTTCATTTGCTCTGAGGGACAACTGAATACACCCAAATCAACAATTAAATTCTGCCTTTGTTTTTGTGGCATATGACAAATGCATGGAGGACATCTTCTCTTACTTAGGCAGGCAGGGCACTTACTTTGATTGATGCTCTGGGGTGGGAAAAAAATGAGCTGGAAAGAATTACAATGGAGCGCCTACAGACTGGAATGGGGATAGACTAATTAGTGTTGCATTAAACAGTTGGATTGCATTTGGCAAAGAGGCACCACTAGGAGCAAAGTATAGGGGTTACTGATGCAAAACTGTATAGGATGCATTATACGCCATTGCTGTATATTGGTTTGCAGAGAAGCATTGAAAATTTTAATTAAGAAATGGGAAGTATAGTAGCCTAAGTGTTTAGCACCTATGAAGATTTGTGAGGGAGGCCACTCTTTCCAATATTACCCAAATGCATGACCTAATTGTGTTTCCCCTCTCAATCTGACACAGCCATTCTACAGTTTCCCTCTCTGTAATTATTTCTAGAAAGGGACAACTGCTGCCATGCTTCCTTTCCCCCAGCTTCTTTCTTTGTGGCTCCTAACCTCTAGAATTCTTTGTACTCTAGAGGACACTGATGGCTGAAAGCATTAAACAGATGGGTAAAATTTCCTTAGTCCACTCTTCCTTAGTCTCAGAATGTCATTCCTGACTTGACGTCTTAAGAACTTCATGAACAACACAAAACAATTTGACTCCTATCCAAGACAAGCAGAAATGGAGAAGCAAGGCTTGTTTTTCTTTTCTAATTTGCCAGTCTACCTCAAACATTCAGTAAGAAGTTGGCAGAAGGAAAGGGGGAATAGTCACCAGGTCCCAGAAGCAGGAGTTCTAACTTGAGAGCTTAGATTCCCCTTGATGATAGAGTTTCTGTGAAGCTCCCCTTGGTCTACGTATCAACCTCACTTTTCTAGCTAGGACAAAGAGGTACCACTAGGAAACCAAGGCCCCACAAATTCACCAGTCAACTACATTACTAGAATTTATCTCAGACTTGAGAAAGATTCAGCCCAGCATCTTGAGCTCCATGAATCCCATGAACTCCATGCAGTCCAGTGGACCCAGCTATCTGGTCAAGGATAAAGATGGAAACTCCCCAACAAACTGAAAAAAAAAACCCTCATCTAATCATCAGAGTTATTGTCACCTGAAGGGCCAAGGAAGCTGGAAGTTTCAATTAGATGATTTCAGAGTAAGAGGGAAAGAGAAACTACAAAAATATGGGAGCCTGCTATGAAAAAATTCTCAAAACCATTGGCATGAAGCCTTGAAAAGTTCCAACAATTCAACATTCTTTTGTATCTTTATATCCCCAAGACCTAGCACAGTGCCAGGAATACAGGAGGCATTTGCTAAATGCTTGTAGAATGAATGAATGTAGGGTAAAAGACATCCCAAATGTCTTGGGATGTGACCTTTGGGAACTTTTCTGCTTCACGGAATGAGAATCCTGGGAACAGTTGTGTTAAGTTAATGAATAACCATTCTGGCATCCTGATGCAGTTTTTCAGAATTATCTGAAGATCTCTTGGAGTTGAGACTCCTTTCTATCGCCTTACTCTTACCAACCTTTCTCTTTACCCAATCTTCATCTGTAGAGGTGGCTAGCATAATGATGTAATGGGTTTCCATATGCCAATGTTATGAGTAAATACATCTTCAAAAACTGCCCAGTTCATTCATAAAAACACAGCAGGTGATTTTAATTCCTTCATGGACAACAGGAAAAGGACTAAGCCACCAAAACATCAGGACTGTTATCAGATGGCTAAAACTTTTCTTTCATGAATAAAATCCAGGAATTTTGCCAGCAGCTCAAGGAAGAAACCCTGAATTGTTCAATTTTTTAAAAATCCCTTTGATTAGAATTCTATCTCATTTCTGAACTGCTTCTCTGCCACCATGACCTTCTCCTGCCAGGAGGACACCAGTGCGACCTCTCTTAGTGATAGCCTAAGGTTTAGGACAAGCTATATGTTGTGCTAAATCCCTACTCTTCCGCCTTTCCTTTCCTTAGCTTATAAACCAACTCCTATTACATACCCTGTCATTTTGTTACCAGGCTGGCTTTGGCTCAAGAATTAGGTAAACATCAGTCATCCCACCGCACACTTTGGACTTAATCTTACTTTATAATGATGTTAATGTTTATTGTACAAAAATTAGATGCATCTGTGTATTTTAGCATTTTATTTCAGTCACAGAATGCAAAAAAAAAAACCCTCAACATTGGAATCAGTTTGATTTTTTTGTGATTGAAGATATTAAGCACTACAAGAACGTGGAAATTTCAATCTGATTAGGATCAAAATTCCTCAGGATCAAAACACTTCTTTTTTCCCCCTACAGTTTTACTAATTGTGTGATACTTGACATTGTGGAGTTATTCCACAGCATGATAGCTAAATACGTGAAGTGTATTTTACTGTTTGGAATTATCAACTCATTCTATTTGTTTTTAATGTGGTTAAGGTTATTAAAAGAACCCAAAATTAGGAGTTGCGTGTATGATTTAAAAGGGTGAGCTCAATCATTGCAAGCAGGCAAACTCACAAAGCAAGAGCTTAGATGACAACAGGAATTTCCTTTCCAAATTGTAACCAAAGAAAATAATGAAGAGGAAAAAAATTTGAAAGCAGACTTTTCTGTATGTTAGGGAGCAAGACACCCAGAAAAATCAGGGAATAGGGACCACTGTGGCTGGAATGACTTTATTTTTACAAATCTCAGATTATTTTGACTGCTGGAAATAAGATAAAAATAGACTTGGAAGAAGAGAATCCAACATATTTGTTGGAGACCTTTTGCTTCATGGGAAGAAATGACCTGCCCTTCCTTGTTCATTGTTCCTGAGGAATTGTGCTATTGTTGGAAATCAAATCCCAGAGAGATATTACAATGTTTTCCGAGCAATAGCTAAGGATGACAAGCATCTTTGTTGCTGTTAGTATCCGTTTTATGAATTTCAACCTCAATTAGGACTTCAAAATGGAAAAAAAATCTATCCAGATACATACAGAGACACAATATCTATGAAAGTCTTTTTCAAATTCTAGGACACTGGCTTATACTTATCCCAAAATATATTCGTGTTTTCTTAGGAAGGTCTTTCTGTCTTGAACCACAGCTACCAAAGTACCTAATGTTTCCTCTCAGGGAGCATCATTCATTTTTTTTTCTCCCAGTTCACTGAGGAGACATATACTTGGGTGATACTTGACACTTAAGGAGCAAGTTCCTTCTAAGGAGCAAATGCATTCTGTAAGTCACTGACCTGCTCAGGGCTAAGGATGGAGTCTAAGGAAAAGCCATCATGCAGAAGGAGCCTATTTGCACAGAGTAGTACTTCCACAGAGAGCTTTGCACAATGAACTTAGTCCTATGTTTACTACTATAGTAATAATAATAGCAGCTAGCATTTCTATAACATTTTAAAGTTTGCCAAACTTTAAAAATGTTATCTCATTCCATCCTCACAGCAATCTTGTGAGGTAGGTGCTATTATTATCCTTGTTTCAGAGATGAGAAAATTGAGACTCAGAGGTTGTGACTTGTCCAGAGTCCCATGGAGAGTAAGTTTCTGAGACAGGATTTGAACTTGGATTTTTCTGATGTCAATTCCAATGTTCTATCCAATGCTTCCCCCAGCTACCTCAGTAGTAGGCATTTGTAAAGATAGGCAAGATGGCTGAATTTGGAGGTGGGGTGAAGGTGGAGTAGGGAGAGGATGTTTTGGCCTTACAGATCATAACAGTGTATAACTACCGGTATGGAACTCATGCTCTTAGGGAGCTGCCAAGGGCACTGAGACGTTAAAATGATTTTCCTATAGTCACAGAACTAGGGCGTATCAGAGGCAGTAATTTAATTGAGGTCATTCTGACTTTAAGACCAACCCTCTTTCCACCAGTTTTGTGTTTTGTGTTTCTTTTTTAAGGAAAGGGAGTGTCAGTTTATTATATCTTTTGTGTGCTATTTAGGGTTTTAAATCTCATGTTTCATAAATGAGCTTCAGGTATGCAAGTGAAAAAGAAAGAAAAAAAATATTTAAGTCAACTTCCCTTAACAAAAGCACATAGGTATGGTCCATTTTATTTATTTTGGTTTTTACCAAATGAAATGGTTTTTTTTATTCCGTCTATTTTATCATCCCCCAAATTTATTTACAACTCCAGATAAGAATTAGGAGCTGTAAAGGGTATTTTAAGATTACAACTAATAACATGAACTGACATTTTTAATAAGAACCCCTGGAATGGGCAGAAAGGCACCTCCCCCTTCATGAGGGTCAGGTGGGGGGGAGGAATGGCAATCCCAGGTTCCTCAAGGACTATAATGTGACTGACCCTCGACCTACTGAGGCTCTGTGGATCCTTCTCCAATGGCTCTCAGTGCATCTGCACAGCCAACTTTTAGCAGAGACATAGGAAAACTGCCTGTGAACTACCTCGAGTAGGTTATTGCTCTCACACAGTTGGTTCTGCCTTGCTCATATGCTCAGCTATCTTATGTGCCAGAGAGTTCAATCTCAGGGTCAAGATCTTGGGATCAGATTCAAAGAGCTGAGATTGGTTTCTACCCCCCCAGGAGAAGGGGGATGGAGGTGTCTGTTAATCTGAATAATCCTTTCTCCAGAAACAAAGTGAACAGACAGTGCAGTTGAGCAGGGTTGTAACTGGAAAAGGACAAAGGAAACACTTTGATATGCTATGAACTACTCCTTCTGTGGTCCCCCTCCCCAGTCTACCCCCCACTTAAAAGCAAAGATAAGCAGGGATTTTTATGTGGTTCTCACTTATTTGGATTTTTATCTTCTTTCCCTCCCTCCCCCTTCCCTCATGTATGTTTGGAGCTGAGGCTGCAAGAACAAAAGCTGAAATTATTTAAGAAGGGTGAACATTACCAATCTCCTGAGTCAGAGGCCCCCTTCATTGGCCAGGGCACATGGAGTTTATTGTTTGTTGTTGAGTTGTTTCAATCATATTCAACTTTCATGGCCCCATTTGGGATTTCCTTGGCAAAGACACTGACTGGAGTAGTATTCAATTTCCTTATCCAGTTAATTCTACAGATGAGGAAACTGAGACAAACAGGGTAAGTGACTTGCTTAGGATCACATAGCTAGGAAGTGTCTGAGGCTGGATTTGAACTCAGGAAGATGAGTCTTTCTGACTTCAGACCTGACATTCTATCCACTACCCCACCTAACTGCTCCACTTAGAGTAAGCATCTGGTCCTCGGATTTGACTTTCAATTGAATTATGAAACAAGTAGAAGTGTTGACACGTCTCATTTCTGGAGAGATCACTGACTTCTCTTTTGGAGAAAAAGAGTCACCAAGAGGATAAAGGAAAAAATTAGGATTGAAACAGCACATGAATCAGAGCAAGATGAAGACTCTAGACCAGGTTATTTTGACATAAAGGAGGTACTTACAGTCTAAGTGACTGTGTCTGATTCCTTCCACATCTTCAGCGTGGATGAAGTGGTAACATCTCTTCCCTACAATATCTACAGGGGTCAGATCCATGTAATCACTAATCCTGCAGAGAAAAAAAAACACACACACAGAGGCTACAATTTAGAAAGGATGAAATGTACAGGAACCATCAGTGACTTAGAAAGAGAAGTCCACCAAAACATTTCTCATTACAATGAGTATATCTGTCTGTGGAAGATGCAGCTCTTTACTGGGGAGAGGAATCTGCAGAGATAAGATTGCTTATGTAAAATATAGTGGATATTTGCATTTTACACAAACAGGAAATGTACTAGAGTAAGCTAACGTGTTTCAATAATTGGGAAGTAGGATGAAACAGCAATTTTTTTTTTTTGGCTAGTGGACTGCCCATTTAGTCAACATAATTCCATGAAATTGGAAAACATCAACAACAATGAAAAAAATCCTCATTAAAGGCCAAGATAATTCAAGGTTACATAATAAAATAAAAACGCGTTATGCTTTTACCAAATGATTAGAGATACCTTTCATTTAAACAGATTGGTCTTCTATTGGGTATTTTCATGAAAAAGAGCTCCCAAACGTTTCTTGGCACAAAGTCCAAATTGACATTTCAAGGGATATAATTTAAATGCTGAGACATACAGATGCCTGGGGGTGTTATCTTTTTTAGTCTGAGTCATTTGGGAACTCAGCTTTCACTCCTGGCCCTTTTAACTGGGACTTTGTGGTTGATTCCACATAGAAAGTTTTAAGCCATTTTTGCTTCTTTTCTTGGCCTGGGTTCTACAGTATGTGTGTGTAAGGCACTGCCGCTGATTGTCCAGATGTCAATGTCCTCGGGCAGGAGTACAGAAAAATATAACTGAAATTGGAAAACATGTTGGGGGAACCTGCCTGGTTTACCATCCTATAAGCCCCAGGATCAGATTCTGTTTCTTAGATCCAAAACTTAAAATGGGTTTGTTTGCTGATTCCCTCTCCTCTGTCCCCCTTCTGATCCTCATGTTTGTTTGTTTTTTTTAAGGAATAATGCATTTCCAGGTATTCAAGGAAGCTTTTGATCATGTTTACTATGACTTTATATACATCTGTCTAAATGTGAATGCACTCTTTTCCAAGTGGAGATGGTTTGAGCAGCCAATGACACTATTTGTTTTACAGTTAAGTGGTCATGACCTGGTCCCCAAGAAGCTGGGATACTCATAAATGCTATAATATATACATATATAAAAATACATATGTATAGATGTATACATACATGTATATACATACATATACACACATACACTTTCTTCTCAGTTGCTTATACAATATATAGCCATTCTAAAAATGTGTTTCAACTAAAATAGAATTCTTGGCCAAAGATGGATTTTTAAAAAAGGGATAACTTTTTGATGCTCTATGGGTCCAGAGCTGAAAAATATTTTAAGGTAGGTGGGAATTTTACCAAAACAATCAGGATTTTTTTTTTCAGCACAGGCTACTTCCTTTTCCTGCAGTGGAGGGAATCAGAGTGCCATTTAAGAAAGACCATAGTAAGCTCTTTGAAATTTCCTTGATATTCCAAGGGTTGCAGTTTGGTTTGGCAGAGAAAGCACTGGTTTTGGAGTCAGATTCTCTCCCCCTCTCCCCTTCTTCCCTCTCCCAAACTTACTTACTGTTTGATCTCAGGGTAGTCACTTGTCTTCCCTAAACCTCAGTCTCCTAATCTGTAAAGCAAGGGGGTCTAGACAGCTTTTGACATCTTTTCCAGGTCTAGATCTCCAAATAATTCCCAAGTTTAATGTTTGCTTTGCATGGAGTGAAGCACAGGCAACGTTATAGAAGAAGAATGATGAACTCAAATTTGGGGAATAAACTAAAACTTTTTAGCAATAATTATAAACTAATGGAGGGGACAAGCCTTTATATTAGATGCCTTCTATGTGCCAGGCATTATTTTAAGTGCTTTACAAATATTATATTATTTGATCCTCACAGCAACCCTGTGAAGGATATAGAAACTTCAATTTTTATCATTAAAAAATCTTGTGAGGTTTATTTTAATCAATTAATTGTTTGTATTTATATACTGCTCACAAAAACACTTTACAAATATCTCATTTTATTATCACAATAACCCTGTCAGGTAGGTGCAATTATTATCCTTATCTTCCAGCTGAACAAACTGAGGCAGGCAGAAGGCCAAGGGTCAATATAGTAAGTAAATGTCTCAGGCTGAATTTGAACCCAGGTCTTCCTCGTTCCAGGTCCAGCACTCTATCTGTTGAATAACCTAGCTGCCTCGTAGGAAAACAGAAGTTAAATGACTTGCCCAAGGTCAGACAGCTAGTAATTGTCTGAGGCAAGATTTGAACTGAGGTCTTCTTGATTCCAGACCCAGTGCTCTATCTGCCAAGACACCTATCTGCATCTAAAATTAGAAGAAGAAAAAAAGATAAAACCCATGAAAGATACCATTTCATTTTAAGCTCTAGAGGAAAAGCATTGTTTTGTTTATTTGCAACACTTTGGCAAAGTGCTTTCTACATGGTACATGCTTAATAAATGTTGAGTTGAGCTCCATTTATCATCTTTTCAGGTTGACAACTATGTTCATCCTAATATCTCTCATATCCAGATGATCAAATATGCCATCAGATACACATCTCCTTTTAAATAGAGATGTTTTTTCTGATCACTTTATTTTTAGCAAGAAGATGCTGTTGCATTGTCCTGGAGGACAGACTCACAGCAAAAAACAGGGTCACAGTATCACAGATTTTGAGCTGGAAGCAACCTTGTTGGTCATCTGGTTTAATCCAATCCTTCTACAGAGGAGAAAACTGAGGTTGAGAGGAGTTAAGGACTGGAAAGGGGCTGGGCAGGGACTGGACTTTAACTCCTCTGGCTCTAAATAAAATGCTCAATTTTTAGTTCAATTCAGTTCAAGCATCATTTATCAGGTGCCCACTATGTGTGACGCCATGTTCTAGGTGTTGACATCTTGCTCACAATGAATCAATACTAGGGGATGGGTAGGCAGCGGCCCTAAAGGGAAACTACCTTATTTCAAACAACTGTTTCAAAACCCCATCTGGTCCCAATGACACTCACACGATAATGTTGCTTTTAGTCATTTTTCAGTTGTGTCTGACTCTTCATAACCCCATTTGGGGTTTTCTTGGCAAAGATACTGGAGAGGTTTGCCATTTTCTTCTCCAGATCATTTTACAGAAGAGGAAACTGAGGCAAATAGGGTTGACTGATTTGCTCAGTGTCACTCAGCTAGTGAGTGTCTGAGGCCAGATTTGAACTCAAGAAGATGAATCTTCTTGATTCTAGATCTGGTACTCTGTCCACTGTGCCACCTAGATGCCCTCATTCATGCTAACCTGCATCATATTTCAAAGTGGGCTGAAAAGGAGACTTTAGGTGAAGATTTCTTTGTGCTGCACTATTTCCTAATTTCATCCAACCCTGGAGTTTAATAGCACATGAATAAGTATTAGACTTGTGATTTTGCTGATGTAGGGAACTCTCTCTACTGAATTGGTGGCCACCTTGTCTGCAACTCATAGAATCAAATAGCTATCTAGAGCACTGAGAAATAGAGTGACTTGCCCAAGGTCACCCAGCCAATATGAGGCAATGGCAAGATTTGAACATGTCTCCTTGGCTCTGAGGCCAGCTTTGTATCCAGCATGTCACTGCTTTCATTAATATCATAAATGACAGAAGGGAATTTTTTAACCACAGGCTGAAAATTCATTTTAAGAGCTCAGTGATGAGGAGGAGCTGCCAATTCATTTATGGGATGACTCATCTTTTTATTTTATAAGAATGAAATACTCAGGATTACGTGGTATTACTTAATAGTTTGGTAAACTCCCTTCTCTCCTTCTCTCTTCCTTCACTTCCTCGTTTGTACTCCATGTACTTAAGTACTCTTCTGAAATGTTGACAGTTAAGAGGCCAGAGACCTCACATTATAGCCAGGAAATAGACCCAGCTGAGTGTCAGCAGGACACCTTTCACTAGATTACTTCATCAGTGGAACTAAACCTCATCCTGTCTTCTCCTTGGCTTCTCAGTCAATCAGGGTTTCCGTCACAGCAAGGTGGTCCTGGTGCTTTTCTTTCATTGTATTGTATTAAGTAACGTAATGTAAGTATTAAGTAGAAAAGCATGTTTGGTGTCAGTCCAGGAACCTATCAATGCTCCACAGGACAATGGGATTTCAGGCAAGGCAGAAGACACAGAGACACACATACAACACTGAAAAGGAAAAAGGATAAGGAAGTACCTATTTTCACAGTAAATGATATTGAGGTCCATATTTACTCGAGTAACAAACATGTGGCAATCGATCCGGACTTCATTGATCGTGGGAGGAGGCAGAGCATGAGCAACCACTACAAGACCCATGATTTGGCTGGGGACTGTCCGACCGTGGGACAAGGACACTCTAAGACGTAACCGGCCTGTTATGTGAATCACCTGCAAGAGAACACAAGATAGAGGATGGGATCAGTCCTCATAAAACACAGATGCAAAGCACTCCATTTGAGAGAAGCAGAATTAGGCTTAGAACAGTAATTATCACTTTGCATCTTATCATAATGGCCCTAAATGTCCTCACAGCAAGACACAGAAGAAAAATGGTGTTATACCTACAGTCTCCAAGTCAGCATCTTTGGGCTATGGATGCTTTTAAGGAATTTTATTTTAAAGGATTTAATTAGGGAGCTTATCAGCTTGGTCTTGAAATACATAATATAAAATTCTTGAGGTCATGGACTGTGTGTAGTATAAGTAGGTGCTTAATAAATATCTTGCCTTTAATTAATTAATAAATTACCTTTCCCCCTAACTCATAGGTTATTTAGACCTGTTTGGGTGTGAAGGGGGCAGGGGGGTAGAAAGAGTGTCAATAGGAAGTGAAATAGTCCCTGCTTTCAAGTGGCTTTTAATGTCACTAGAGGCTTTGTAATTGACCCAAATGCCCAATGACATTACTTAGGATATGATCTTTCTTATAAAGATACCAAATAAAATGGTACAAGGAAGACTTGCAGCATATCCTGTGGCAGTTCAGTGATTCTCTCACAGAATAAGGACTTTGTTATACTACTTTTGTTTACAGCAAGAGTATCATCATTAGCATAATTATATAATTATATTGTTAATACAAATACAATATGTTTCCATGGTGTTTTTTTTTGGCGGTTGCTGTTTATTCATTTTCAGTCTTGTCCAACTCCACTTGGGGTGTTTGTGGTAAAGATACTGCAGTGATTTGTCATTTCCTTCTCTAGATCATTTTACAGATGAGGAAACTGAGGCTTACAGTTAGGAAAACATTATTGTATACAATATCTCAACTGAATTCAAAAAATGACTATGAGGTAGGGTGGATGTTAAAATTGGTGCCTCTTTTTTGTTATTTTTAGTTTGGGGTCTATGATTTCGTTTATGTAGGGAACTCCTGGTGGAGAAACAACTTTCACCAATGCAGACTGACAATTCATCTGTAACTTTTAATAACTTTTAATTTTAGAGAGTTGTCTAGGGCACTTTGAGGTGAAGAGACTTTCTCGTAGATCTTCTCCACAGATCTCTCTCTCTATCTCTGTCTCTCTGTCTCTGTCTCTGTCTCTGTCTCTGTCTCTGTCTCTGTCTCTCTCTCTCCCTCTCTTTTTCTCTCCCTCTCTCTCTTCCCTGCCCACTATACTAATGCTGCCTCTCAAATTCATTTTAATATAGGAGTTTTAATGTTTCTCTTTTCTGAAATAATTGTCATTTTCCATCTTTCTCTCTTTCCCCCCACACACTGGGGGTGTAAGCATAGAGTTACTTATCTTTATGTCTTTTCTGTTTTAAGTATAAAAGGCATAGTTTTAAGCAAAATAAATCAGTGCCATGCTCTGATGATGTATGCCTCATTCAGCACCTAGTGCCCACCACCTTTTTGCCAAGAGGTGAGATGAATGTTAATCCCATTTTATAGATGGAGAAACTGGAGTCTGGAAAGTTAAGTGGTTTGTCCAAGATCACAAAGATATTAAATGATTTTTTTTGGTAGCAATTTTTCTACCATGGCACACTGGCTTCTTTTGAAAACCTTATTAGAGGGTTAGTCAGGATACCTAGAATGAAATAAATTCTATTTCTCAACTAAAATATTTTAAACAAAATGTTAATGCTTACTAAAGATTCTTATATATGAATCTGTAGACTGGGGTTCTTAACATGGGGTTCATGAACTTGTTTTGAAAAATATTTTGATATCTCTTCCGATATAATTGGTTTCCTTTGCATTTTAGAACATTATTCTGAGAAGTGGTTTATAGCTTCAACAGACTGCCCAAGGGTTCTGTTAAAAGGAAAATTCTTTATTCGGGCTTTCACCCTGATTAATGAGACAAAATTCAGGGCAAAGAGAATTAAGAGAGTTTATTAAAATATGTCAAGGTGGCAACACCAGAGAGCAGCAAGGGTTTCACAATGGAGCCAGCTTTTATTGATAACTTTTCTAATGAGATAAAGATAATTTGGATAGGTCCACATCAGTAAAAGGGGATGGGCCATTGCATCTCAGCACCTCCCCAAGGAGGCAGGTATGTGACTTTTAACAGGTCGGGTACAAACATCACAGGTAGTGGTACATGCTACATAACAGCAGGTAATACAAAAACTGCAGACTGAGGGAAGCCTCCTCCAATAGAACCTCTCCCAACACCAATTTCCAAGCAGTCCTGGGAACAATGGGTCACCGAGTCAGCATAACTTTCCATAGGTCCATGAAACTACAAAGGTTGAGGACCCCTGCTATGAACCAATGCTCTTTGTTTACAGATCTCACTCTAGAAGAGACCCTTGCCTTAAACCTTTCCTATGATTGTTCCTCACAGAGGCAGAAACTTTCCAAGGAAGGATTTTATATCAGAGGATCTTGGCTCAATTTCCAATCCTTCCACTTGCTTCCTAGTCACTTAATTTCCCTGGGTCTCAGTTTCCTGATCTGTAAAATGAGAGGGTTATACTATATGACTTCTGAATTCCCTCTTGCTCTGCATCTAAAATGCTATAACTAGGACCACCCCCCAAAGGGTTTAAAACTCCAGTAAGTCATATTTTATGCTCATCCCTCTTTTTTGCCCCACTTCCCTCTTAGTATCTTTATTCACTTAACAGGAAGGAGTCCACAGGAAGCAGTCACCATGGGTGACTCCCAGTGTGGGAACTCAGCTACCAACCCATCAGTGCTTTAGTAGAGGAATTATATGAAGTTACTTAAGACACATAGAAGCTATACATTTTTTTATATAGCTAAAAAAGAGACAGTGTGATGTAGAGGGGAGAGTCCCAGTCTTAGAACCAGGAAAATATAGCTTCAAATCCTGCCTCAGACCCATATTAGCTGTATGACCTTCGATGAGTCATTTAACTTCTTAGTCCTTTAGGTAGTTCTCTAACTCTCAAGTTGTGGAGAAAATGACTACCTGTTTTGGTAGAGATAGTATTCTCATTCAGGAAATTGCCTACATCAGTGATATCAGAGGTCTCATCCATATTCCCAACCCTATGCAGACAGGGAATGTAAAAGGCAGGATTTGAACTCAAGTCTTCTGATTTCAACTCTCATATTCCACCTATTAATATGTTTATACATGTGCAAATTAGGTTACAATAGGCATCAAGGCTCATAAAATTATAGATTTGGAGCTGGAAGGGAACTGTAGAGATCTTTAAATCCAACTCCCTCATTTTAGAGATTAGAAAACTGATGCATAGAGACTCTGTGATTTGCAGGATTAACATACTAGTCAATGCCTGGGGCAGAATTCAAACTCGGGCCTTCCTGACTTCCATTACTGCCGTGCTGCCTTAGATGTCAAAAAGAAGGCATAAAAAGGACCACAGGCAGTCTGAGAGATGTGTGAAGAAGTGGGAGGAGAGGAGGCAAAGGGAGCAGTTCTTTGTCTTTGCTCCCGGGATGATGGAGGTGAGGTGAGGCAGGTTGTGGATTGACCACATTGAACAACAGATGTTGTAGCTACCTTATTCTTCCCTTCCAGTTTTCTCCACCCACTGCCTAATGGCCAGTCCCTCCCATAGAGAAAGGATCTGGCAGTAAGTCTTTACACACCATATCACAGAACAGAAGCCCAGGTAAAGCCTTTGGGAAGCCCAAGATCAGAACACACCTGAAAACTTAAGGGTCTTCCCTGACTTGGTTGTCTTGCTAGAGTTACCGAACTTGGGGGGTGGGGAGACTAGATCAGTCATCTGGTCACTGCTACCCTGCCCTGGGTGGGAACAAGTCAGCCAGTCTATATTTGATTAGCATTTGCTTCGGATTATTTGGTTTTTCAAACACAAACTGAATTCTTGTCTCTGGGAAGCAGGATCAAAGCTGGAAATAGCTACACTTTAGAGTTCTAGCTATATTAAATAATACCTCTCCCCTGCTATATTTTACATTTGTGCCCAGAGCCTATGATCTGGAAATGCCAATGAGAATGATTATTTAGTCAATTTCAACAGCGGTTTTTCCGACCACCCACATTTGAAGTTGACTAAATTCATTCTTAATGCACCTTCAGTCGGTCTAGCTACTTTATGAATATTTGAAGACGTTCCTAGAGGCAAGGATGCTAAAACACCATCTCAGACACACATTTTTGCAAGACCTCATTAACTAATAAAGAAATAGCTAAAAGAAACCGGATTAACTTCACAGGAGGGGCGCTAATAGTCTCCATTTCTCCTTCTAGCTAGGCTTACATAGATGCTTATTTATCATTATCTGTCTCGTTTTATCATGAACATTCAGCTTTCTGGAAAAACACAAATCTATGAATGTCTGGGAAAACATACACCCAGCAACGATATGCTAAATAAATCCCTACTCGGCATTCTATGCAAAAGCATCTTAAGAAGTACAGACTGGAAAACATTTTGAGAAGGCAACCGAGAGAAAGCTATGTAGTGAGTCAGATTTGCCATACATTTACTTTTCAAATTAATTTCATAATGCTAAAAGTTTACATTTGGCAGTCTGAATAATTGGTTGGTTTTTTTTTCACTTTTCCTAGGGTCTGGTTTTTTTTTTTTTTTTGTTTTGTTTTGTTTTTTGGATGACATAATACTTGGGCCAGACTCTGATTCCCTGCATTGAGTTGAGGAAAGAATTTGTGAATCTGGAGTCATAGGCTCTGGGTTCAAGCCCTTGTTCTGTTACTTCCTGTATGACCTCTGGACTTCAATTTCTTCTTCTGTAAAATGACAGCATCGGACTACATGACCTTTCAGGTCCTCTCCAACCCAAAAATCTATAATCTTATCGATAAAAAATGAAGCAGGTGAAGGCATAAAAAGATTGCACTAGTATTTATGCCCAAATGGTGATGCCATTTTTGAGAAGGATGAGACTAATAAAATCACAAAGCTGTTTTAGAACTAATTGAGTATGGTATGGTAGAAAGAGCCCAAGCCTGGAAGTCCAAACACAGGAGTTTTGATCTATCAGGGTTGTCACTAATTAGCACATGGTTTAGGATAAGTCACTTGACCTCCCCTCAACTGTAGTTTTCTCACAAATAAGGGAGTGTTGGACTAGAAAGTTTTTGACCAGAGAGGTGTCCTGGATTCTGTTAGCTGTTCCCTTTCCTTTTTCTTGATCTACTTATGGATTTACATGCCATTGCATGCAACGTAGAGCATTGCATACCCTGGGCAACGTGGTATGATGACACGTGTGCAAAGTTTGGAGTCTAAGGGTTTGGTTTCAAATTCCAGCTTTGCCACTTAAGAAAGTGGCTCAATCCCTTTCAGTCTTGGTTTAGTCATCTATAAAACAGCGAGTAGGACAAAACAGTCCCTAAGGTCCTTTCAAGCTCTAAACCTACGATTCTATTATCTTTAATAAACCAAAAGATGACAAATATTTTTGCTACAAATATAGACAACAACATAACCTTGAGAATTCAACAAATAAAGTGTATCAGAATATTTTTATTGACAAAAAATGTTGCCTGCACTCATCTGGATGTGATATGGACCATAAAAGTGAAAGAAAAATATTTTTAAATAGCTGTTGCTCTCCCGAACACTTATCAGCTCTAATCTATGTGGAATAAAGAGCTTTCAAAACATAGCAACCTAATGGAAAAAAAATCAAAACCATGTGGGAATATGGTGAAACACTTATCATACCCACAATCCTGTCTGCTGTAACATTTGCCCTGAAGATGCTTTCAGCAAACCTACAGAAGATGAGTTTATGTCCTTAAACTTGTATTCAGTTATAAAAAGCAGTCACTTTATCCGCCTGGCAATAGTTTGCAGGACATTAAATCTAAGAGAATAATAGTGAGATAGTGACCCGTTTCAGGACAATTTCTATTTAGACTCTAAGACGAAAAGAATGAGATAAAAGCAATAATAATTGATTTTATATAGCACTCTGAAACATTATTCCAACCAAGTGTCATAACAACCCTATAAGGTAAGTACTCTATGGATTCTAATTCCCATTTTACTCTTGCATCCTCAGGATCACATAAATAGTAAGTGCCCAAAGAAAGATTTGAACCCATGCCTTTCTGACTTCAAATGCAGCACTCTATCCATCATGCTATGTTGTATCAAATAATTACTTAATGCTCATTGGATTGTACTAGACTGGATTCAGCTCTAAGATCTTATGACCAAATTTTTCACATGCAAATAGATTTCTTTTTTGAAAAATCTAGATCAGAAGGAGGAATTTTTAGAACATAGCTAGGCATTGAAAAAATACAGAATTTCCCATATTTTTCTGCTGTTTTTTGGCAGGGTTTTGTGGCTTTTTGAGCATTAATATTTGAACAGGATTATTTTGAGAAGCATCACACCTATTTCTTCCAATCTGAATACCTCTTCATCTGGTCTCAGAGCTCCTGGTCCTTGACCATACCTTTAAAAGAAACTGCTGAATCTGAAAGATTTGTTGGTGATTTCGTTAAGCAGACTTAGGGAGACTCAATGAAACCTATGGAATTCCATTTTCCTTGAACTCAACTTTATAGAGGTGAGAGGGTAATCCTCAAACTTCCCCTCTTGTCCGAATGCACAGTTTCACTGTAAAGATTTGGATAGACCAGCTATATCCCATAGTCTTATTCTAAGCTCCTCATCCTGACATTGCTGCCAATCAGAATACTGACTGGGGTAATAGAGAAAAGAAATAATAGCTGACATTGATGGAACACTTGGAGGTTTGCAAAGCACTTTACATACGTGATCTTATTTCATCCTTATAACCACCTAGTGAGATATTACTATCCACTCATTTGGGAGATGAAGATTGAGGTTCAGTGAGGTCTAGTGACTTAGCCATGGTCATTCAACTGGTAAATGTCCAGTGGAATGATTGAAACCAAAATCTCTACTGATTCTAAGCTTTTCCCCCCTACATCACGCTGATTTTTTTTTTCTTAACCAGACCTGCAATTTTCTTGGTATAGGGATTTCCTGTGACTTTCTACCAATGCAGACTAGCATTTGCTAGGCTGCTTATAGTTTTATAGAACTGACTGGAGGCACTGAGAAGTTAATTGAGGCCTCTAGGTGACCCAGTAAATAGAGCACCAGAGCTGGGATACCAAAGACATGAGTTCAAATCCACTCCTACACACTTTCTAGCTCTGTGAATTTGAGTAAGTCATGTAGTTGAATACAGTTTGTGAGCAAGTCAAGACATCACCCTCTCGTTCTCACTGCTTTTCTTCAAGAATGAAAACAAAACCTTTGTCTACCTCAGTTTTTTCAACTTTAAAATGGGGATCATAGTAGCACCTCCCTCACAAGGGTATCATGAGGATGAAATGAAATAATTTTTGTGAAGTTCATATCACAAGTGCATGTAATAGGCATTATATGTTGTTGTTCAGTCATTTCAGTCCTATCAGACTCTTCAAGACCCAATTTGAGGTTTTCTTGGCAAAGATAGTGGAGTGGTTTGTCATTTCCTTCTCCAGCTCATTTTGCAGATGAAGAAACCAAGGCATGCATAATTAAGTGACTTGCCCAGGGTCACACAGCTAGTAAATGTCTGTGGTAGGGAGTGACTCCAGGTCTTCTTGACTCTAAGAATGACTCAGTCCACTATTTTCATCTTGCCCCTCTCGATGAGAACCATTTGAACTGAAATCCCACAATCTTTGGTAAATCTAACCAAATGAGCATAACTTGAAACATACTAAAGAAATTCTTGTGTGGCTTTTATTTCCGCCTTGTCTCTGATACAAAAAGCGGATGTGCAGAATGCTGCAAGTACATGTAAACAGAGTTTATGATGAGTGTGGGAGTGTTAACAAGCTGCATTGCTTGGACAAATATATATTTCTCTTCCCACCATATGTTCCCTCCCGTCATCTGTTAGGGATAAGTACTTAGATGAGCTCTACTAATATCCACTAATTATAAACAAGCTCATCACAAAGACCTTGATAAAACCTTTCTTCTATCAAAACTTAAGGAAAAGAAAAAGCAGAGACAAAAAAAAATAAACCTAACCCCCCCACACACACACACATCTGGAAGCTATTTTCTATCCTTTCTATACTAAAACTCACCTCTGGTAATAGGAACTTTTCTTTATCAAAAGGAAGTACTAGGGATTGTGGGCATTATTTCTCACATAGGAAAACAAACAGGGCCAGATGACAGTGGGGGAGCAAAAGAAACCCAAACAAACAAACAAAAACACTACAGGTGCAAAAAAGCTACAAATTCCTCAGATTTGGAGTAGCTTCAGAGATTTTCTTCCTTTAAGAGAATCCAAATTTCCCTTAAAAGTTAAGTTTGCTTCTGGCTCTTTTGTTTCTTCTGGAAAAATCTGGCTTGCCATGCAGACCATTAGACCCACAGCTCAGGCATATAGGGTCATTCTTTATTTTCAGGGGTTGAGGTTTTTAAATTGGAAAGACAAGGGTTTGGCCCCTTCTTTTGGAAGCCCCAAGTCTCCTATTCTGTATGTAGCACAGAAACGATGCAAATTCTGTGTGAGAACTAGATCATACCATAAATTATCCTATGCTAATTGTTGGGGGGGAGAGTAGTTTTCAACATAGCCTTCCTCATTTTTCTTAGGTTTTGTGCCTGGTTGCAGGTTATAGTATGTACGTAACCATGCATCTTTGCTCAGAGGTTGGAAAAACATACTGTACTTTCTTACATCTGCCAACAATTTCCCCATGGTAGCCTTCAACAGTAGGCAACGAGAGAGAGGGTATGCACAAGGGCCCAAGGTCTCCCAGGGCATCCTGGGTCATCTCCAGTCATCCTGATGAATATCTGGTCACTGGATTCAGATGACTCTGGAGGAGAAATGAGGCTGGTGACCTGCACAGCCCTCCTTCACTCAAAACAAAGTCAAAGTGCAAGTCATGTCATCATTTCTCCGATGGCATGGTCTTCTTCGGCAATGAAGGACGAACACAGTCATTTTAGCGGGATCAGAGGGCATACATTTAGAAAGGATCGTTGTGATCATCCTACCTAAATCCCTCATTTTTACCTTTAAAGAGACTGAGGACACCAAAGTATCATAAGAAGTGGCACAGTGCCCAGATTGCCAAGCCTAGAATCAGGAAGACTCATCTTCCTCAGTACAAATCTGACCTCAGACATTTACTAGCTAGCTGTGTGACCCCTGGGTAAGTCACTTAATCTTGCTTGCCTCCATTAGTTTTTGTTCAGTCCTTTAAGTTGTGTCCAACTCTTGGTGATCCCACTTCCCAAACATCATTTATTATATTCTCAGGTAGGGACTTTCTAGAATCCCATCTAGAGTTTTCTTGGCAGAGATACTGGAATGATTTGCCATGTCCTTCTCCAGTTCATTTTACAAATGAGGAAACTGAGGCAAACAGAGTTAAGTGACTTTCCCAGGGTCACACTGCTAGGAAATGTCTGAGGCCAGATTTGAATCAGGAAGATGAGTCTTCTTGACCGTAGTGCTGGCACTCTAAACTATGGCACCACTTAGCTGCCCTTTCCTTAGTTTCAATAACCTCCTTATTCCCAGTCTGATGCCCTATCCATTGTACCATGAATATCTACACACAGAGAAAAAACTCATATTTATATGGAAATCCTATAAATAATAATTCAAATAACTGAAATTTCCCATCCCATCCCTTATTCCCCATATTCCACACTCTGAGAAGCAGTATGGCAAAATGTGTAAAAACCTAACATTTTCTTATGTCAGGAAGACATAGTATCAAGTACTAAGATCTGATCCATAATGGCTGGGTCCTAAGACATGTCACTTTACCTCTCAGTAGCCCAGTCAGCTCTAAGACTCTAAGGTTACAATGATGGAGGACATTTCCTATACCCGTAAAATCAAAGATCTGTTGTTTTATTTTTTAAATTCTGCTCTTTAAGATGCAAATAACAGTAAATAACCTGTAACTGGGTGCTATTTTATTTTTAAATGTATCATCTAGTGTCAGCCAAGGACATTCTCCTGTTGGAAATTCTAGTTACTGTATCTTTTTCACCTCTTTACAAGGCTATACAAGGAGAACTGAGATTTATAATAATGATGGAAATACTGAAAGATCCCAAGTAACTGTTTGAATCAAAAGGAATAAGCTCAAAAAATTGATACCAAACATAATTTATTATATTCTCAGATAGGGACTTCTTAGAATCCAAAATACAATAGGAACTTGGATTGGACTTTCCGATTTCATTGGTCTGGAGGACTCTTGGATAAGGAAGCTCTTTACGCAAGTCAAGACCACGGCAATTTATACTCTTGTAGAACTATCTTGAGTGACTTTGTGTCCAAAGGTCACACCACCAGAACGTGTCAGAGGCAGAAACTGAATCCGGATCTCCTTTCCAGCTTCCATTATGCCATGCTGTCTCTCACATTGCCTTTTAATTCTTTGAAAACTGATAATTTTTGCACAATACATAAGAAAGATTTCAGGTGAACTTAATGCTTCCCTTCTCCCTCTTTGTCTAACTACTCCACAAAAGGAGTTTCCTATATCCATGCTTGAGTGAATGACAAAAGTAGGGGGTTCATCCAAAACCCTTTGTTTTTAGAAGCCCCTGCCTCTCAGCCTCTCAGAACTGAGGCCAGTAGGGACAGTGCTGTTGTTTTATAATCCTATCCTCTAGGGGACAGAAGACACTGCAAGTTTCCTGATTAATTCAAGACTACCCAGACAATTTTTACCCTTAATTTGAAGGCTCCAGTGGAGCCTTCTACCACAAGAGTGCTGGAAATTTATCACCCTTAAGTTTCTTATGCAAGAAATAAATAAATAAATTCCTGGAGCAACGAATAAGAAATTGTTTTTAAAATCCCTCCTGTTTAAAATACATTAGCTGCAGCGTTCCATTCTCACATTTCTACATTCCTAAACATAGCAGTTATATCCTATCAATCTGTTTAAAACATACTTCAAATATACAACATAAAACAATGTGTAAAATTACAGCTTTGTCTAGCTTCTTAAACAATACAGGATGCCATATTTCTTCCCGGTTTTTCCCTTGGAGGAAACAAAGCATTCTCTTTTCTTCTAGAGATACTGTTTTAGGTTGAGAGACATTTAAGGAAACTGGGGAGATCGCTTTAACTAGATTATGCAAATATATGCCAAGGATATAAGGTTTTCTGGGAGAGGGGAAACACTTCAAATATCATTTAATAAAGCAGGGGCCATGGGTAGAAGAAATGTCTTGACAAACTATATAGGAGTGTATTGAGGAGGACGGGCTGCATGGGTCTGATCAAATTCCACTTGATTCAGTTACTTTATTAAAGAATATAAGTTCAACCTCAATGCCCTGGAGAAAACAGGCTACTCTAGCACAGTGGAAGATACCTCTCTCCTGCCCCTCTCTATGGTTTTTGCTTAAGGAGAAGACATAATTTCCCTCCCCCCATCCCTAGCCAACCATCCCATGTTTGGCATAGTACTCCCAGCTTGTTTAGTAGTTGGAGAATTTTTTCCCTCTTCTCAATGGAAAAATTATGGGGTTGCATTTCATTATAACTTCAAGTAAAATATAAGGCTTAGAACAGAAATTAATACAACAATCTCTTCCTGGGAGAATTCCTAACTCATGTCGATATGCTTTCTTCTGAACCAATGGGCAATTATTGTTTTATCAGCTGGTCTTGGGCCTTAATTTATGATTCCTAAATCAGTGTTTCCTTCTATATGTGAGGCTTTGTTCTAAAACAATTTTTATGAATAACATTATTATGTAATACATAGTGTTGCGTAGTGGATAAAAGTGTTGCCTTTAGAATCAAGAGTCCTGGATTGAAATCTCACCTCTGACCCACACTGTCTGTGTGACTCGAGGCAAGTCTGCCCCTGGGGGAAATTCTCTGAGATTATAAATTGCAGAGAAGGTGCCAAACTGAGTTGGTAGAGGAAGATTGTTCTCTGGGAGCACTCAACACTCATGAGATCACAGGTCTGGAAAAACAAAATCCAACAGTATAGCTCAGACCAGAGCTGGTTGTTAAACATTCAGTATGACTATTTACACCTGAGAAATTGGCAAAATCCACAATTTGGGGCTTGATCTATTGTTTTATTGACTGTCTAGACTTGAGAAAGTGATGAAAAAAATATTAATGATGCAAGTTCAACTTAAAAGTGTGCATTCTCCCCCACACCTAGTTGTCAAACCTTTAGCACACCCTGAAACAAAATCAATTAGACTATTATACAAATATATGTTTTTATTAGGAAATATTATATCCATTTTTTCTGTATTAAAATATGTATAGATTATCTTTCAGTTATATTTCCTGTGGCTTATGTTATTCTTGATTCAGAGTACTGAACCTGGTCTTTGTCGCCACCTCCCTAGTTGATGTTCTGATTACCTCTTGCCTAGATAACTTCTAGTAATCTTCTAGTTAGTTTTCTTATCTCTAGTCTCCAATCTCTCCCTTTCTAATTATATCCTGCAGACAACAAACAGATCGGTCTTCCTGTTTCCCATGTGGGATCTCATCCCTCTACTCCTCAGCCATGATTCCTCATTGCCTGCTGAAAAAAGGTCCACTTCCTCATCCTGGCATTTTAGACCCTTTACATCTTGGCTCCAGGCTACCTTTTTATCACTGTTGCTTACACTCTATGACAGCCAAATTTGATTACTGACTAGCCTTTAAACACCTTTATCTCCATCCCTACCTGTTGACGTGCTGCTCATCATTCAAAACAAACAAATGATACCTTCTCCAAGTAGTTTCCCCAATTCCACCCTTAGTTGGAAATAATTTCTCCCTTATCTAATGTCAAAATACTTTATACTTCTCTTATCCACTTACAATATTTATATTAATCTGTGTATGTGCTTTATCATCTATTAGATCATAAAACATTTGCTTCAGTTTTCCTAACTGTAAAATAAGAGGATCAATATGTTTCTTCACAGTTCTAAATTGTTTAATTCTTTTCATGGGGCATAAGTCATGTCTTATTCATGTTTGTATCTCTGTCAGTACTTGACTCAGTGCACTTAGAAAACCTGTGACTCTTGGTTGAATGAATGAATAAGTAAACGAAGGAATTATTTACCTTTGAGTTTGTTAGTCTCACTCATGCAATCCAAGATACACATCTTTAATATCAGTATTTCAGTACTTCAAGGATTTGTGATTTCATCAGCATGGGTACCATCCAAGATTGCAGTGTAGGCTCTCCTAGAAGGACTGTTGTCAATCTGGTGATAAGACTTTCCACATTTTGCTAGACTTGTCCTTATATAGCAGATATAAACTCCATCACCAGACTTGTACTCAAAGTCTTCCTACCTTGATAGTATGTGTGAGACTTGCTCTTTCCTGGCATAGCCTTTGGGTCTCCAATGTTAACTAATTCTATGAGACAATGAGGCATTAGTGTAGGACTGTGGCAGAAGTTTATACATAACTGGGGTAAATACCATTAGCCAGTTTGGTACAACTGAATGAATAAATATATGGTGATATCATTCATAGTTCTTTGGGTACTAACAAATGTTAAGGCAGTACCCCCAAATTCCTAAAGAATTAACTTTTCCCTCCCTCCACTGAAATCTGCAAATGGATGATTGTACTTCCACATTAGAATCCCAAGATTTCTGGTACAGGTATGCTTGAGCAAACAGGATAGGACTCAGGGGTTGTCCAACCCTTTGGGGTTTTCCATGCCTAAGAGCTCAGGCAGCCTACAGCACAGCCAAAATGCACAAAACTGTCTCAAGGGACATAGGAAACATAGGGAAACACAAATACGTGGTGAAAGATACCCAGGTAACGAGACTCTTCAGAACTCCATTGGTTTACCACAAAGAAGACTCACTTAACTCTCTTGTATGTGCTCACTCCTTCTAAAGCACGTAGTACAACTGTTGTGATACAATGGACTAACCTAGCACCATGCCAGAAGTTGAATATTTTAAAAATATTGTCTATAGGGATGTTCATATTAACAGAGATGCTAGTGTTCTCTCTAGGACTCTTGGTAACAGTTGCTGACTTTTTCCCCCACTGCCCAATTGCCCTACCTTCCTAATTGTGCTCATCAATCTCCCTTTAATTCTGGGAAAAGGGAGAAGGAAGGAGGGGTTAGGGAGTAATATAACCCTATCTTACTATGTAGTCCTATTGTGGGAAGTCAGCAAGAATTTCCAAAATTTTTCCCTTTTTGCTGCAGTGAGTCAATGATGCTCACTACTGCCTTCTCTTGAGTGACTGTTCCACATATGAAAAGGCCTTTATGGACTTACTCAGTGCATCTCAAAGTAGGGCTCAGTGAATTTTATTTCTGCAAGAGTTCTTTCTTATTTCTCTCTTGAAGGGTTTGTTTGTGCTAATGGACACTCTAATAATTTCTCTTTTTCTTTTTATATCTTCAGGGTTCTGATAAGTAGGTGCAAATTGCAAGCCTAAAAATGTTATATAAATGTTCGCCATTATTATTATAATTATACAAGGGCAGAGGCCTGACTTAAAGGTCTTGTCTTCTAGAAGCTTCTCTCGCCCCATGTGAAAAATAAGCAAAGTTCCCTATATAATCATTCTCTCATTGAGGATGGATGAGATTTTTCACTAGGTATTTGAGTTTGGGATTGCCAGAAAAAGATATGCAGTTATGTGCCCCAAACTGAGAGCACACATGCTTGTTGGCAACTGACGGGAAGCATTGGAGTCTATGGCCATTATTGGTATTAGAGATACTGGTGGGAGAACTGACCCCTGGATGTGATAAAGAAAGGGCTTCAGACTAAGGGTAGACTTTGTTAGAAGATCTTTGGAATCAGGGACTATTTCATTTTTTTTGTTTTTGTAACCTTAGTCCATGGTACAGTGCTTGCACATTAATAAATGTTAATTCATTTTCAACAAGAGTTGTTAAGCTGGTGCAGAGAAGAATAATGTGAATGAAGAAACAGAGAGAGCAGTAGTATGTTGGTTTGGCATGTTCAAGAGGACATGGACTTGTAACCCAGGTGGTTATGCATGGCTGGGGTAGTAGAAGTAATGAGGTTTTGGATGGGATGAATCAGATAAGGAGGCTCAGTCTGAGTTAAAGTGCAAATTTGTATTTCCATGGGGACACAGAGATTAGCATGGCTATGCACTTAATAGGGGCTTTGGCTATGTTCAGCATTCTAAAAAATTCCCAGTCCCACTCCCACTCTTGTTCTATATATACATGTACTAGAGAAACATGATAAGAAAGCCTATCTAACCAGTAACTTTCTAAGTTCCCCGTAATCTTTGTAAGGAAAGAGAATGTTCTCAGTTGAGTAGAGTCACAAAGGGGAACTTAGAACACAATGCATGAGAAGGCATCATGACTGGGTATGAGAGGCCTCTAACACTGGATGATAGGTCAACATTTCATTGGTCCTTCATTTTCTCATTGGAAAAATGAGGGGGCTGAACAAGATAGCTTCTGAAGGACCTTCTAGCTTTAGTTTTGATGTGATGATGTTATGACCCTGACTCCATCTCTAGCTACTGTAGTGGAGTTTTGGAGAGGGCTGAAGTCTGGTTCCCATGAGTTAATTGTGATGATCACATCTTCAATTAGTCTAGAACCCAGACTTAGGCTACTGATGGTTCTCTAGAAAGGGTTTCTTTTTCTCTATCAGAGGAACTGTCTAGTTCAAGGGTACCCCTCACCCCTACTTGACTAAAATAAAGGCTACCTTCATAGGTCCCTTGAATAGGTCTATGGGTAGGTCTCAAAGATTACCTCACTCTGACCTAGGAAGACGAATATTTGCTCCTACTCTTCCCATAAGTGGTGGAACAATAGCAGGCTCAGATGGCTGCAATGCCCCAGCTCTGGGTGTTGAGGGTGGAGTCTACACAATCACCTGTAAAAGGCACTCTTGTCATGACATATTCTGGACAATCACTATTGTAGGTCTTGCGATTGTTCACCCAATGTCTATATAAACTCCATCTGTAGTTCATCTCCTTCCAGCTTATGGTGGAGTGGGAGTCCCATGACCTCTGACAAAGGAATACTTGAGAGATGATGGAAGTCTAAGAAATTGTTTATCAAGGAAGAGGAGGATGCCGACCTTGCGGTACTGATTCATCCCTGTTTGTCCCTTTTGAAGTCCCAAGACTTGGAGCATCTTCCCAAGTAAGGGTTTTGGTCCAATAGAAGGAACATTGGATGTGGGGTCAGACAGATAACTTGGCCTCAAGTCTTGGCTTGGCCACTTACTGCTTATGCGACCTTAGGGAAATCAACTCTCTAGGGCTTCATATTCTCATCTGTAAGATGAGGAGGGTGGACTGAATGGCTTCTATGATCTCATTCACTTCTAAAGTCCTACAATGCCTATAATCTAACATATAAGACTTTTCCCCAGGGATATATGCAACATGTGGAATCAAATACAGATACACAAGAAACTTCATCTAGACAGAGTTCTTAAAGCTAAACTCCTGTTTTGCAAGAGGGTCTCACCTAACTCTTTTGCCTCCTTTCAATCCAAAGCAGCTCAAATCACCTAAACACAAACCTAACACTAGTCTGGAGGTTCAGGTTTTTCCTCCTTTAACATGCTGTTTACAGCTAGCCTCAAACTGGGTGTGAGGCTGGTGCTTTCTTTAGGGTTAATGACAACAATTTCTGCCTTTCTGCAGCACAGATCAATTGCCCTGTCTCCCTGGTTGTACCCCTATTCAACATGAAGAAAAAAAACACTTACAGGGATAATTATTAGAAATAGGTTCTGTTTAACTTTCCTCTTTTCAAGAAGAAAAGAATGCTAATTAAAGGAAAAACTGTCTAAGATGAGGAAACCAGTTCTTTAGGACAGCTATAAGCTGATATTTTATTGGAAAACAGCAATCATTTGTTAGGAGACATATAAATATTAATAATCACACTCTGGAGGATGAACATTATTTAAGGCAAACAGAACTCAATCTGTGTGGAAAAATATTAAACTCCCTTAAAATCCCCCAAACTTAGGCATTAAACCCCTTAAAGCTGCCACTTAAAATGAACACTTCCCAGGAGACTACAACAGCCTGTGAAAGCTCTGAGGAATAGCAAAGAGGATGATTTTAGGACCCAAGCTACTGCAGAGCCTTGATACCAGAGTCAGGAGACCTAGATGCTCATCCCAGATCTCTGCGTGACCCTGGATGAATCCCAAAGTCTCCCAGCCTCAGTTTTCTCATCTCCAAGGTCCCTCTTAGCTTTTGATGGATGCCATGTTTTAAGCTCTCAGATATGAAGGCAGGGTAGAGCTAATGAAGTGACTACATCCACCTTACTACTAGTACATTTTAATCATCCTTCTCTGTTACTCCAGGGGCAGCAAGGTGGTGAAGTGGATCAAGTGCCAGGCCTGGAGTTAAGAAGACCTGAATTCAAACCCTGCCTTAGATATGTATTAGCTGCATGACCCTGGGCAAGTTATTTAACCCTGTTGGCCTCAGTTTCCTCATCTGTAAAATGAGCTGGAGAAGGAAATAACTAACCATCCCAGGATCTTTGCCAAGAAAATCTGAAATGTGGTCATTAAAAGTCAGACATAATTGAAAATGACTAAACAACAACAACTCTGTTACTCTGGGACACTCCAAGAAAATCTTATATTTGGGCTTTTTTAAAAAAAATAGGATATTTTTCAAAAATCATATTAATATACTCTCTCCGAATACCAAGCTAACATCTCCTTATAAAGCTATTTAAGTCAAGTAATTGCCAGCTCTTGTGAGAGTAGTAATGAAATGCTTATCAAAGCATTCCTATACGTGCCACTTTTCCCTCTCTATGGAAAATGAATGTCATGCATCTACAGAAAACTCCTTGGATACAGGGTCATATAATGGAATAACTTCAGAGTTGGAGGGAACACAGGAGTTCACCTACACAGCACTGCATTGAGATCAATTGAAATGATGGGGGCTCAGAGTTGAAATGATTTACCCAAGGTCACACTCCAGGTAGCCCTGCCAGAAATAGAACCCAGGTCTCTTGACAGAGGTCTAATGATAAAGCTGACTTTTGCCCAGCAACTATGAAGGCCTTGTCTAAATCTGCCCAGAAACAAGAAGCTAGGTCAAATAACAAAAACCTTGCCTCCTTATCCAGTACTCTGTGCACCTAATTACTGGAACAAGCTATGTTCCTTGTTCTGTGATCACATCCTTGAACCATTTTTTAGCCCACTCGCTTTCCTTTCCTGCCTCCCCTTTGCCTGTAATTAACTACTCATGTAGGAGCATACTCTGCTTGTGGCTGAATGCCCCAAAATTGTGTATAAAAACAAACCCCTGTCTTCCTGCAAACTACTAGCTCCCCCTGCCCCCAGGGGCTAGCCCACTGCTTTTGCCTCAGTAAAGTTCTCTTGGCTAGGAGAATGTCTGTCTCTTGAATTCTTTGCTGATGTCCCAGCTCCCGAACCTCATAATCCTCTTCATTCAACACTCTTTCCTCTTTTTCTTCTTTTCCTATAATCCAACTGCCTCAAGGTATTCCTCCCCATTTCCCAGTTTTTGGGGGGTCTTTTTGGAAGATGTTACCATAAATGTAGGTCTTTAACCTCCACAAGGCCACATAGAATTGATATGGATGATGGTCATTCCATATATACACGCCTGGACTGCTTGTTCATTTGCTCTGTTTGATTTGCTTCCACCATGATTAGACCTCATTGTTAACATTCTCATATTCAAAACTAGTTACCAAGCATGTAGTAGTTCCCTTTCCAAAGCTGTTTAAATAGATGAGGATGTAATGTCTGTTATTGGGCAAGTGTATTTCCCGGTTTCTATCTACATGCCTTTATCACAGCTTCCATTGGATTTGGGTGCATTTGAAGGGGGTTAGGGTGGGGGAGATATGCAATCCTTAGCCTATAAGTCAGCAATTCAGGGAAATCAATTGTAAAAAAAATTAAAATGGAAACCACCACACTACAACCTGAAACAGTAGCCTTGAGTTTTTATTTCTTTCCTTTTCTTTCTTTCTTCCTCTTTTTTTTTTTAAGAATATTTTTTGAAGTAATTGGCACAAAGACTATTCCAGTGCAGATTGCTGCAAGTGTGCTCTTGGCAAGAACATCATAAGCGCTAGAAAAACTTTAATATGCTCAAGCAGCCAAATACAAACTGACACCAGGAACCCAAGTGTGGCAACAAACAGGAAAAAAAAATAGAGCATCTCAATTTAATACAGACCTACATACAAAGGGATCAATTTTTACAATTCATGGTTTAGCATACAATACAGCTGTCCTCTGAGTGAATATAGAGTAGTTATACATAAGAAATTAGAATTATCAATTCAAGGGAATTTCTCAAGAGTCCTTTTGATATGTAATACTGCAAATATAATGACTGAGAAACCAGACATCAATGCATTCAATGAGATCAGGTTGAGATCTATTTAGAAAAGATGGGCTAAAACTGGGGAAAGTGTCTCTTTGCTATGACCTCTAGAGCAGACCATTTGCAGAACTCAAGATGAGCAGATTTGCCCTTACATATCTAGCTTCCTGGTTCTCTGAGGAAGGGCATCATTGCAGAATTGGTCCTGAGTGGGAATTAAATGATAAGAATTTGGCGTATTCTCTTTTGTACACTGTGCAAGATAATAGGAACGTTTTCTATTTTCCCCCTGCCCCCCACTTTGTCATAGGAAATAAGAAAAAGAGCTAATTTAAAAGAAAAAAAAGTTTTCCCAAGCCATCTGTTGAAGAATCACCTCCTTACTATATTACGGTCAAGCTTTGGTGATTTTCCTATGGTTTTCTCCATCCATATTTCAAATTTATCTTCTATAAATTTGACCAATCCTTATTTTACCCTGCAACTCAAAAGATGTCTCCACATTCACAGCCTTGCCTAAGTAAGATTTCTCCTGCAAACCCCCTGGAGTTCAAACGTGCTATATTTTTTTTCCTCGGGAACGTTTGAAGTCCCCTTTAAAAATAATGCCTTGAGGATATTTTCCCCTAATACCATTTAAAGAAACTTGAAAGCATTTGGCTCTTGAAGTGTTCAGGGTTGTAATGAAGCAATCAGTAATAGGTCCTATACACAGGCTTACACCGGCAGCTTTGATGCCAGGACTCTGACATCTCTTTAGTATGAAATTAAACTTTGCAGAAGGGTGAGTGAGTGAGTGTGTGTGTGTGTGTGTGTGTGTGTGTGTGTGTATGTGTGTGCACGCACTTATGCGTCTCTGTATGTGTTTATCTGTGAATGCAAAGGTTTATGAACTGCGGCTCTAATGTGGTCAGTCTCAACCTTTGAAGGACAGAAGGTGGTGAAAAGGTCGGACTGGGCTCAGAAATGTCAGTGGCAAAGCAGATCAATGTGGAAGCTTGTAAGACATTGAAAGCTAAATATTCTTCTGAAGTGGCATCTCCATTCATAGCATGGGAGGAGAAAGCAAAGTTTCTTTTCTAGGGCTGTATTTGATGTAGTCCTTGGTAGCCCCACGGTTACTTCAGGTGATTCTCCACACAGCCAGCAAGGACTGAATAAAACACAAATATAGGATATTAATGCTGTTTCTCTGAAACTGGGTAGAACATGCTGCTTTCCTGCAGTTTTGCAATGGGGTCTCCAAGTCTGCTGTTATTAAAATTAGACTTTGTAAGGTATAACCTCATTAGTGCTGAAATATCATGCCTTGCACTGTTTCCCTGGGATTTTAGAAAAACAAGCAACAGTTCTTTTGATTATTGGACTGACTCATGTTATCGGGACTGCCAAGGAGGTAAACAACTGTTTAAAAGGGTCTGTATTAGCACTTGCTTTTTTACCTTACCTTGTTTAAATTAGGTATTAAAATGAAGGGTAGATGGTGGGATTTTAGGCAGCATGGGAAAACCTATCCACTTACCTATTCCGTTCCTGTCTTCTTTGAATAACAGTGAATGAAGGAAAAGACTGAACTTTTGATTGACATTTCTCAAGAATGACATGAGATAGTTCACAGAACACCAAGGAATGACCAAGAGAGCTTTCATACTACACTGGTATCCAAGCAATATCAAGAGGGCCAGAGCTAGGGCCTTAACATGTCTCCTGTACAGGATTTATTGGTGGAAGGTCAAGAATTGTCCAGGAGGAGTGGCCATGGATAGGTGGTGATCTGCATGAGTGGAGGATTTAGTGAGGTTGTAAATCCATTCCGGTATCAAAGTTATTATGGATAGCTTTTTTTTTTTTGATTTGTGGATAATCCAACCCAAATCAATCCCAAGTAACGTAATCCAATCCAATCCATGCCAATAAAATGTAAGTTGCTTGAGGGAAGCATCTATTTTCATTTTTGTCATTGTATCCCTAGCACAGTGCCTAGTACAGAGGCTATGCTAATAGAATGGAACTGAACTGAATCCTGGAGGCAAACACATTTGCCTGTATGAAATTAGAATGAGCCACTTGAGGGAATTTCTCAAAAGTCCTTTTGAGACTCTGTCATGGACTTTAAATATGCTTTTCCCTGTTCCTTCTTTGTGAGGTGATATTTTAAAAACAATCACACTGGGTCTGTTGTATGCTTCCCTGATATTAATTACCACAAACATACTTCTTCTATGTGCCCATTTCTCATGAAATATCATTGAAAAAATGGAGTGGATTTGAAATGAAAGAGTCTGGGTTAAAATGCTAGTTTTGTGTGACCTTGGACCTATGTAACCTTGGAAAAGTCATTTCAAATCTCTAAACCTTAGTTTCCATGGAATTAGATGATGTCTAAAGTTCATTGGGTCTCATGCTA
Organism: Notamacropus eugenii; assembly: GCF_028372415.1. Taxonomy (NCBI): domain Eukaryota; kingdom Metazoa; phylum Chordata; class Mammalia; order Diprotodontia; family Macropodidae; genus Notamacropus; species Notamacropus eugenii. Next base: position 51,029,446 of record NC_092878.1, on the reverse strand, counting down.
TGTTCTAACAAGTTCTCTAGATCTTACTCAGAGTGGCTGCATAACCTGAAAATATGCAGGTATAAATAAATTCCTAGATGGAGGATGATTGATTTTATTAGGTAGAGAATTTATGGATGTTTAGCCTCCATCCCTCTTGAAGGTAATGTCATAGAGGCCAATTGCTACGACCTCCTATAAAATATACCACAGTACCTCTATCATGGTATAGTGGGTTGAGTCCTTGACTTGAAATCAGGAAAAACTGTACCTGAATGCTGCCTCTGATGTTTACTACATGACTGACCAGGAATTTCAGGGTGGAGACAATGTAGATAAAAAACACTGTAAATTTTAAAGTGGGGCAGCTAGGAGGCACCATAGTGTACAGAGTGATGGGCCTGGAGTCAAGAAGACTCATCTTTCTAAGTTCAAATCTGACCTCAAACATTCACTAGCTGTGTGATCCTGGGAAAGTCACTTAACCCTGTTTGCCCAAAATTCTGCTTACCATAGCTCCTAAGTGTGAGCTATGGCAAATAGAACATTAGGCTCTCAATGTCTAGCCTAAGACAGTTCTTATATCCATATACATGTCTTCTTTCACATAATTTCCTAAACTTTATAGTTAGGAGATGACTTACGCAAGTTTAGAAAGGCAAGGTAAGCAATGTCTATACTGACTATTTTGTGGTGCTGCCCTTCTGATTGATAAAATACAAGGAGCACCAGTTCTTGAGTTAGAAGGTTTGGGTTCAAATTCAGCCTCTGAAGCTTCCTAGGGGGATGATCTTGGCCAAATCAAATGATCTTTCTAGGTTTCAATTTCCTCAAATGCAAGTAAGGGTAAGAGGGTTTGGACTACATAGTTTCTGAAGTCTCTTCCATCTCTAGATTTATAATCCTATATTTGATGATAGGGCTCTATAGAGTTTGCTTCAATTTGTAAAAGTCCCATCCTTGCCAATATACCATAAGGACAGGCTTCTATCGAAAGTGTGATGAAGACAGCCCAATTCCAAAGAGCCATGACTTTATCTTGGCCATCTACATGAGGTCAACTGTTCATGTCTGGACTTCTTTCAGTGAGTTAATCTGGCAAAGGAAATCCTGTGTTATAATTTTACTTCTAGGAAATTATAAGGCTTCAGTGTTTTGAATGCTTGATATAGGAAAATGGGAGCCACATTGTATCAAGAAAAGATATCTGAGCTGAGGCTTACGGGGGAAGCATTATGGCAATCTCTTGGTTTATCTACACTTGGAATCAATTTTGTCATTTTTAATTGACCGATTTTCCCTTGTTTGTTTAACATTTATTAATTGATTGCTATGCTCATGCAATTAATTCAAAAGCTGGCAAGTTTAACGCAGAGAAATTAATTTTCTTTTACTAACATGCCACTTAAAATACGTTTTTGGAAGCCAGGGTTACTAGGAAATTACCTTCAAATTAATCAACAAGGAAATGAGATGGGAATGTCCCTTGACATCTGTCAATCCAAAATATGTCAAAATTTTTCCTTTGTTTGAGTGAGCTTTTCTAGCTGAGTAAGGTAGAAGAGAAAACCTGGATGTCATAATAAAATGCCATAGCTTCTTGCAAAATGGAAGAACAGAAAGACTCTCTGCTTATAAATATCTGGTTATCCAACGGGATGTAAATTTCTAATGGAAGACCCTTATAGGAAAGAGGTGATTATCACATGAGAAAAAGAAAATTGGTTATTTATTTATTTTCAACTTCAATCTTCCACATATCTAAAACTAAATTCATCTTTCTCTCCCAAAGAAGCTTCCGTTGAACTTTCTTTCTGAGCTAATGGTAATAATTGTCATCTAAATAGTAACTAAGACCTGGTCCTTCTTCTTCCACAATGTCTCTTACCTCTAACCTTCCTTTCCATTTCCACTGCTACCACTCTATTCCAGACTCTTTTCATCTCATGCCAAAACTATTACAGGAGTCACCTCATTGGCCTTCCTGACTGCAGCCTCTTCTGAGTCTAATTTCCCCAGCATATACTTGCTATATCAGTCTTCCTTCAATATCACTTTCACCCCATTATCTCAAACATTTAATGGTTCCCTCCCACAGTCTTTCAAATTAAGTTCAAACCAATGAGCATGGCCTTCATGGTCTTTCTAGATGTGGCTCCAGTGTAAATTTATAGCGTTATTTTAGCATCAGGAGAGGCAGCCATGGCCAAGAAAATGGAGAGCTGGGCGTAAGAGGGAGAAAGATCTGTGTTCAGGTTCAGGTACACCTGTATTGTACATACCGATTGTGTGACAATGGGGAAGTTATTTAACTACTGAGTGTCTGAGAAAGCTAAGACTCTAAGTTGTAGAGTAGATGCTCATTTTCATTGTCAGAAAGAATTACCTTAACAGGAGCTTTGTTTAACAATGCAATAAGAGATCCCCCCCCCCTTTTTTTTACTCTTTTATATCAGACCCAAACATTCTTGCCGATTTCATCTTCTTAAGTTCCATGTCAACTCCCTCATATGGTGTATCTGATACTGAAGGATTTGGACTCAGCTACGAGTAGTTGTACCATCACTAATGATGAGAGTAGAACATTATAAAAATTATGGCAAACAGGTTCCACTTTTTGTCAATTTGTTGTTTTCCTACCAGTTACACCTATAAAATCTCTTGGAATGTTATATACCACAACTGAACCTCAAGTCTGGTTTTCCACTTCTTTGTTTTCATTTCTACTAGTTTTCCTAGTTTTGTGAAATAATACTGTTGACAACTATCCTCTGAAGCGTTTTATAAGTGAATTTGTATTCTAAGCCAGAATTACCTTTGGCTGCCATCTTTGTCCTCTCTGTACAAGGAAATCAAATGTTTGCTAATTAAGATACTTTCTAGGTCCTTCTGGTCTTCTTGTTGAGGCAACTAGCTTATATCAATTAAATTTCTGCAGGAAATAGTGAGAGTCAAGGTAAACATTTTTGCACTTTTTCCATTTCCCATTTTCTTTTTTGGTACAAGTAGTCATTTGAGTAGGTCAGAATGAAGCTGTTCCAATAATTTTAAGCATTCTTGTCACTTTTTATCTTTTCTTCTTATTTGATATTGATTGTTTCCTTGGCTCGAAGAGCTCAATGGTCTGGCTTATACACAAACACTTAATTCTGATATGACTCCGTCAGAAACCAAGTGTTTGTCCTGTTAGAATATAGTCAATTTAATTTTTTTTATGATGCTGAATGCCAGCATGTCCTGGGCCTTTGATGTTCTTACAGAAGAAAGTCTTGCTTTTGAGTAGATGATAAGCCCTTGATAGCTCTCATTTTTAAAATGAAGTTACCAACTATCAATGTATTAGTGTTAATTTCATCATCTTGTTAATAGCATAACTTACTAAGTTCCTGTTGTTGAAAACAACTTCTTCTTCTCCCTCTTCTCCCTCTTTTCCCTCTTCTTCTCCTCCTCCTCTTTCTCCTTCTCCTCCTTCTTTCTTCAGAAGACACTTCATGTTTTTCCGTATCTGAACCACCACTCATGCCTTTTATGGGTCTCATTTTAAGTTATGTTCTCTCCACTTATGAATATTCCACCCATACTTTAAGGTCCAGCCTGAAATCTTCTAGAGAGAATCCTCCCAGGATAAGCCTGAAGTGTTGTTTCTTCCATCTGGACTTTTCAAGTGCTTACTGGCTATTCAACTTATTTACCCCTTATAATATGCTCTCTTGTATTTTTAGCTCTTTTCCTATTTCCTCATCAAGTTCCTTGAGAGAGGAGACTATGTTTTAAACTTCTCTGTGACCCCTACAGTACCTAGAACATTGTCTTGGATAGGATAGGCATTAAATGATAGCAATTGTGGATGGATTCATTTGAATGATCTTTCATTTGGTGTTTGTCCTATAGGGACCATTACCTAATTATTAGTTTAGCCTCCAGATTTTTCTAAGGGCAATGTGAGGCCAATATTTTTCAGTATTTATTCACCACTTTTTCTGGGAGGGACTCAGTTCCTGCACATCAGTTGGGTATTTGAGGAAGTAGTAAAGATAAGCCATCTCATGTTAACCTTACACGTCTTCTGTCAGCCATAAAAAAGAGTTTGGCTGAATTGTTAAAAATTGATCATTAATGCATCCAAGAAAATAAATACACTAGACATCGACTGATTAACATCTTTTTCACAGACATAGACCACCATCTCTCCCATGATGAAAATCTTCCTATCCCCAGGTATCTTTTCCAAGCAAGGAATTCAATAGAAATTTTTTTCAAAGACTTTAAAACCAAAATTAAGCCTAAATCTCAACATTTTTCTCTACAATAACTTTATATTATGGCTAGCATAGAAATATAATGTTGAAATTTTTTATTAAAGTATCTCTTCCACAATAACAAAAGTTATTTTAGTCATGGGGAAGGAGACATGGGGGAAAACCTGCTAATGGTGAATTCTCTCTTGGTTCAGACCAGATTTTACATAACTTGATGAGAACTGTGTAAATGATCTCTCTCCCCTCAGGAAGCCACACAAACAGTGTTGGAAGCTCACTAGCACTCCAGTACCCCTGATAATTCGGGCTTTCAAAACAGCACATTCAGACTGTAACATGGCCATTGGAAATAACAGATTGAAACCAAAATAGAAATGGCAATACGCCATGTCATACCAAGAGCTATTCTGCTGGAGTTTGGAAGTGAGTTATTCTCAATGAATGCCCTAGAAATGATGCATGACTTGTACTCTTTTCAATTGTGACACCACTTCTTTTCTCCTTTACAATGAGGCCATATGCCCACACTTAGGAGGATTCTGGGAAAGCTCACTAAAGGCAAGTTCCACTAATGATAAAGCTGTCTCCCATCAAGTTTAGGCTACACTTTGGAAGGGATCTGCCTGTGTGAATGAACAGCAGAAATATCAACACTGAAAAATGTCACAAATGGACAGAGTGCTGTCCTTCAAGCTGCAAAGACATGGGTTCAAAACTTGCCTCTGATACTTACTGGCTACGAGACCCTGGGTAAGTCATTTATCCTTTTATTGGTCTAGGAAGCTAATTTGCTGTATTGGCAAGAGGGAATTTTCTGACCTGTTGATTTCAAATCCCCATGAAATCAGAGGTCTAGTTCCTATTTCTCACCAGTTCTCAATTTCTTCTTTTTTTAAAATTTTGCTTTCAGCTTTCCATTTCTGATGATGGGTAATTATGGATTAAAAAAGTAAAAACGGCAAATTTTAATATTCGGATATAGCTAGAATTATTAGTTTTGATCATTTCTTGGGCAATAAAGAGTTGTCAAAAACTTGCATTCTAAATCTGGAGCTGAATCTGTCAAGCAATCCCCCAATGGTAAATTCTTCTAATCCTTGGGCTCTGTGAGGAATGGAAGTATACTATATGTAGTGGAAGAAGCAATATTCTTAAGAATTATTAGATGGAGCAGCCAGGTGGTGCAATGGCTAGAGGACTGGCCCTGGAGTCATGAAGACCTGAGTTCTAATCTGACCTCTGACACTAACTGTGTGACTTTGGGCAAGTCACTTAACCCCAATTTCTTCCTCCCTGCCCCCAAACAAACAAAAAGAAATAGAAGACTAAGGGGCATGTTCTAGTGCCACTATTTACTTCCATAGAGGAAGCAAGGTATCACAGCACTGAGCCTGGAGTAGGGAAGACCTGGTTTCAAATGCAGATTTTGACTAGCTGTGTGTATGACTTTGAGCAAGTCACCTTAGCCTTTGCCTCTCTTAGTTTCCTATTCTGTAAAATGGGGATGATACAACCAAACCCAATGCAACCAAAATCCGGAGGGATGTAGTAAACTGGGAAAAAATTTTTACAGCTAAGCTCGGGGATAAAGGCCTCATTTCTAGAATATATAGAGAACTGACCCAAATGTATAATCATACAAGTCATTCCCCAATTGATAAATGGTCAAAGGATATGAACAGGCAATTTTCAGAGGAAGAAATTAAAGCTATCTATAATCATATGAAAAAATGCTCTAAATCACTATTGGTTAGAGAGATGCAAATCAAAACAACTCTGAGGTACCACATCACACCTATAAGATTGGCAAACATGACAGAACAAGAAAATGATAAATGCTGGAGAGGATGTGGGAGAGTTGGAACACTAATTCATTGTTGGTGGAGCTGTGAGCACATCCAACCATTCTGGAGAGCAATTTGGAACTATGCCCAAAGGGCTACAAAAATGTGCATACCCTTTGACCCAGCAATATCGCTACTAGGACTATATCCCCAAGAGATCATAAAAATGGGAAAGGGTCCCACATGTACAAAAATATTTATAGCAGCACTCTATGTAGTTGCCAAAAACTGGAAGTCAAGGGGATGTCCATCAATTGGGGAATGGCTGAATAAATTATGATATATGAATGTAATGGAGTACTATTGTGCCATAAGAAATGATGAACAAGAAGACTTCAGAGAGGCCTGGAAGGACTTATATGACCTGATGCTGAGTGAAGGGAGCAGAACCAGGAGAACTTTATGCACAGCAACAACCACAGTGTGTGAGAGTTTTTTCTGGTAGACTTAGATTTTTGTAATAACACAAGAACTTCTGAAAAAAAAAAAAATCCCAATGGTGGACCTCAAGGCAAAATGCCTTCCACACTCAGAGAGAGAAATATGGAAGTCACTTACATAATGTAGCAGATCATGTTTGTGTATGTGTATCTGTTTGTGTATCATGTTCTGATTTGTTATACGGATTCTTTCATTTATCTTAGTCTGACTACATAGCATGACTATAGTGAAAATATACTCAATAGGAAAGTATATGTAGAATCTATACAGAATTGTATGCAGTTGTGGGGAGGGAGGGAGGTAGTGGTGGGTGGGTGGGGAGGGATAAAATCGCAATTGTATGGCAGTGATTGTTAAACATTAAAAAAATAAAAAAATTAATAAAAAAAAAAATCAGATCACAAAAAAAAAAAAAAAAAATGGGGATGATAGTAATAGTGTCTAACTCCCAGGATTGTTGTGAGGATAAAATGAGATAACATTTGTGAAGATCTGCATAAATGTTATTATTATCACCTTCCTGAACCTTGGTATGTGTACCTGTGGTATAAGGAGGAGAGGCTATACAGGACAATAGAAGACTAATCCTGGAGTCAAAAATCCTACCTGTAACACAAACTGGCTGAATATCCTAAGAATCTCTTTAAAATTGTTAATTACAGTTAAGTTGCAAATCTACATTGGTGAAAGGTTGCCCACTTCAATGAAACTGAAAGTACACACACACACACACACATACACACGCACACACACAATGGGGCCAATAAGGAAGTGCTTCTTAAATTCTACATTTCTATAGAAATGGGCTTCTTTACCATAATTATTATAATAATCTTGGGGCCTTTTCCAGCCCTAGTTATCCTGGCACTCTGTACATTGCAACTGCTCGCTATGTTTGCTAACACTGCTATTGAATCCTAATAGTTTGAATAAGTACAGTAGAAAACAGTTTAGACAAACGACTCAAATCATTGAACTTTTGATGTTTGAACCTGGGAAAAATGGGTCACTAGAGGTGCCTATGACAGTTTCTGCTGTGGGTGACCCTCTATTTTCCTTTTCCTTAGTTTTTTTTGGGGAGATGAGGGTCAGGAATAGTTAACAAAAATTGCTAGTGTTCATATAATGCTTTGGGTTTTGCAAAGTACTTTACAAATTTCATTTGATCATCACAACAACCCTGGAAAGTGGGTGCTATTATTATCCCCATTATACAGATGAGGGAACAAAGGAGCCAGAGGTTAAGTGATTGCCCAAAGTCAAATAGCTACTAAGTGTTTGAGGCTGTATTTGAACTCAGATCTTTCTGACTTCAGGTCCAGCTTTGGTAGTAAGTAGTATAGTTGAAAGACAACAGACATAGCGGATAACATGCTTGGCTTGAAGTCAGGAAGCTCTGGATTCAGATCCTGCCTTGGACAGCTGTTGTTCTGTCATTTTCAGTCACATCCAGCTCTTCATGAACCCATTTGGAGTCTTTGTGGCAAAGATACTGGAGTGGTTTATCATTTCCTTCTGCAATTCATTTTACAGATGAAGCAAGAGAGTTAAGCGAATTGCCCAGGGTCACACAGCTAGTAAGTTTCTAAGCTAGATTCGAACTTAAGAAGATAAGTCTTCCTAACTCCAGATCTGATACTCTACAGCAGCTATTTTCCTCACCAAAACCAAGAGAAAAACAGACAAACAAAAAACCAAACTTGCTCACTATGTGATGGCGAGAAACTAATTTAATCTAGTTGAATTTCACTTTCCTCTACCTATAAAAGAGAGACAATAATTCCTGTTCAGTTTATGAAGTAATAGCTAGGCTCAGATGAGATAATGTATATGAAGCACTTAACAAACTTTAAAGCAGCTCCTATATAGTATTATTATTATTATTGTGCGCATATAATTAAAAAATGAGAGGGAATGCTGCTGAGGCATGAAGGTCAAAATGAGTTGCTTCCTTGATCTTCATATAAAAGCTGCTAAAAAAGAAACAAAACAAAACAATAACAACAAAAGAAATCTGAAGGAAAAGGTCTGGAGACTGTAGATTTTACTGGATCCAATTTTCCTACTTTCTAGGGTATTGGCTACGTGATTTGATCAAAAGTGTGACTAAATGAAATCTACAATTTGTATTCCTACAGCCACAAGTTTATTGGCTTCTGTCTCCCCCAACCCCCCATCCATTGGCTCTGCCTCTAAGGTTCATTACTTATAGTTACTGCAGAATCAATCTGAACTGGCCAAAATCAGTGATGGAATTTATAGCACAATAAATGTGCTGCCATACAAGTGCTGTTACACTTGAAGGAGCTTGGCAGTGTTCTTTTCAGCCATCCTTCTACATAGCAAAATGTACTTTTTTTTTTATCAACTTAACAGAATCATCTCAGGCATATTTTGAGAGGTGTAATCCTGACAGCTACAGAGCAGATTTTTCTCTGAGGCAGGTATTGTTACAGAAAAACAATATTATTGATAAAATCTTAGCGTATCAGAACATGGAAGAGAATCTAAACGTATCATTTTCATTCTCCACATCAATCCTTCACAGCTCATTAAAAAAAAGCCAACAACCCTATATATTGCATTCTGAGTTTTTTACCTTATTAAAATGATTTTTAAACACTTCTTGAAATGCCCAGAATAACTGCTTCAGAAGAAGATCCAACCACATTAATGTTTTTGGCAATTGGTATCATGAGGTGGGCAGAATTGTTGATATTCACTCAAAAGATAATGCATGGACTGGAGGTACCAGTGGTTCCTCATTTTAAAGGTCTGCAGGTTAAAAGGTTTACACTGTTATTAGGGCCATTTTTTTTGCTGAGTACCCCCCATTATTGATGATTCCCATTTTACAGCTTTTAAATATGGAGAAAGTTGAATTTGAGCTTGAGACGTTAGGGGAAAAAATTATCAAAGAGACAGATGGCAGGCCACCCTAACCAAAGCTCAATTTCATAATATGCATGTGATTGTTAATAGGCAGACAATAAAAACAATTTTCCTTGACGGAGAAGGGCTGATGGATTGTCAACATAAAGTTGGTTTGTGCTTGCTTTAGTGATCTAAAGCTCTTCTGTGAGTTTGGTCCCATCAAAGTCTGTTTCTTACAACTGCATCAGAATTTATGAATGTATATGACTATAAAGTGACTGAAAACAACTCGTAATGCATGTTTGTTTATTGTGCACTAGCCCTCTGCTTCTTCAGTTCATGAAAAAAAGAAAACCTGAATCCTTTGTCCAGTCCTCTTTTTGAGTGTCTATATGTGGTAATGAAAAAAAAATAGACTAACCCAAAGCCAGTTGGGGATGCAGTCTTTTCTCGACGGCTGACTTAGACAAAAGATTTTCTCTTAAATGACTCTTGGATGGTTTGGGAGTAGACTCAATGGAGTAATGCTAGCTGAGTGGTCATGAAAGTGGATGCATGTGAGAGCAGTTGAGAGCATTCTATTATTTGGAGGAGGAAAAGATGCTGGGGCAAGAAAAAGAAATAAAATCAAGCCAATAAAAAGCGGCTGTATTAATGATCTGCAACTCAAAGCACCACTGTTTCCTACCTTCTGGTAGAAAGATCAGGAATGGCCCAGCACTGTGAGATGAGGAGGAAAGTAGAGTTGTTTTTTTCACTAGACCAAAAAAGAAGGGAATTCTATCCACAAATGCAAAAATTCTAGGAGCTGGAGGAGGGGAAAAGAATTCAAAGCACTTGTGCATAAAATAAGACTTGATTATATTGATAAAAACTGAGAAAATTAATTTCAGCTTTGAACTCTCCATGATGGCTGGCTACTGCTGATTCAATTTTTGAATAGTTTATAGGCTATTCTGTGTTTGAATTGCTGTAAACATTCTGATTTAAGTTCCCTGAATAATGTGTTTAGGGGAGTTGTAGTCAACAGGAGATAAGCTGTGACTGATGTGACATACATATATATGATTGGGACAAAAAAGGTGTAAATCATATATTTGAAAAACATGCTATAATTACTAAAAAGAAAAAAAAGGTCATTATTAGAGGTTCCTGATTTGAGGAGATACTAGATTTTTTTTTAATAAGAAAAAGATTCAACAATCAAAACCAGGAAGGAGTTTAACCAACACTGACCTTATGCTTCTGGAGAATCGGGTTGTGTCCATAAGGTATAAAGCTTCCAGATATTTATTATTATATAGACTTTTGGTCTGTATAAACAGACATTGTGATGAGTGATAAAAGTTTGAAAGTTTCTGTTGTGGACACACACAACCTTATTTTAAATAAAGAGACAAATTTAGTGGACCCTATTTCTGTGGGATCTCTTTTCATCTTCAAAATCCAAGGTATTACTATTTTGAAATTTTTTTTTGCCTGGGGCTATTGGCAAGAACAGGCTGGTATTCCTCTCTCTTCAGAATACATATTTATGCCAAGAGCCCACGCACGACCCAGAAAAAATCCACATATGCCACCGTTAACATGACGAAGGAAGAAAAACATGTTGTTGAGAACATTCCAGTTGGAACCATCCAAAGTCCTACTTCAATCTGCAGATTTAAAAAAAAAATTTCCACTGACAAGCTGAAAATGACTTTACTAGACTCCATGTACAAGGAAGTAATTTTTTTTGCAGTGGGTATAAAAAGTTCAAACAGAATAGAATTAAATAATTTTGAACCTCATTGTCCATTTGGTTTATCTAGCACACCAACTAGTCAACTGGAACAGTATTTCACTAAATGTCAGTTCAGGTCCACCTTGAAAGCATCCAAGGAGATTTGTGACTGGAAATATAAAAAGTACTTCCTTCTCCACTGCTTCACCTACAAAATGCAGCAATACACTCTAAGAAAAGTATAATAATTCCAAGGATAAAGGTCGTAAACAGTATTTGTTTGTGTGTTTCTGTGTAAGAGATGCCAAAAAAAAAAAAAGAGCAAACACTGAGAATGATATTCTGTTTACCAAACAAGTTAATCGTTTGCTTATTTGACAAACTCTGTCTTGATGAAAGACTATTAGTGATCATTAGTAAATGAAATTGTATTTGAATTTTTCAAGAACGATTGATTCTTTTAAATCTAGAATTATATACTAGCAAACCAAACTTACTCAACATGAGAAACAAAAGTAGCACCGGGGATGATTATGGTAGAAAGGATAGCTTATACAAACTACTATTTAACCTTTTAGCCTTTACATTTGGCGTTTAAATAGTGGGAAAATGGTGCAATAGATCGAATATGTATTTGTGCAAACCAATACATTGATTTATTTTAACACTAAAGATGAAACATGGGCTAATATCTCTAGTGGGGATGAACATTAAGCAAACTCACATTTTATGTTGCTACTGTTTATTTTAATCATTTGTTGTTTGAACTAAAGTCTCTGGCCTTCATTAGAGTCATTTGGGTCTGTCAGCAAATGAAGATGTGCTTGAATTCTGATCAACTCTGGGAATTTAAAACAACTTTCATTTCACAGCAAGGACAGAAAGCTTCAGTCAACATTTTCACAAGGAAAAATGTCAAGGCTTGGGTCCTAAGCTAACATACAGATAGTTAACACAACAGGGGTATAAACAAGATGTTGATTTGAGAATATATTTTTCAATTCCACTGATATGAATGTCAATTTTCATTCAGGCTTAAATTTTGCTCTTCCATGTTTTATATGAAAGGCAGTATGGAATACTCGATAGACATCTGATTCTGGAGTCTGGACATTCTAGGTTCAAGGCTGCCTCTTACAAAACTAATTGGGTGACTGTGGATATGCCATTTAACCAAACACTGCTGCAGGTAACCGTCCAAGATGATATATTACAGATTAATTGCTCATCTGTATTCATCAAAGGCGTTCCTGACAATTGCAAAATTACACACATATACACACAAAGTGCTTTATGTTTATATACACACATGTATATACACACATATAAATTGTATATAGAAAATATATGTTTATATAAAATATAGGTATGTAATATATATCTAAAATCATTTTATAATATATGTATAAATATATGTATGCAATGTATATCTAAAATAAGTTGTAATGCATATATATGTGTATACAAGGATATATAAAATAATTTTTAATGTATATGTGTAATTATATATGTATATATGTGTGTTTGATAAGTGGTCTAAGACTATGAGTTATAAATGTGCTAATGTTCATAAAAGGAGAGGGTTTTCACAAAGAGAGTTCTCTACCCTGATGAAGTCATAAGTTGTGGCCCTTTCTTTTCCTCCCTCCAATACACATATGTATTTTAAGAGTTTTCATAAAGTGGCCACACACACACATGATACCAAGACCCTCAGTGAGCACACATATATGTGCACACACACATATATGTGGGATCATTAGTAAAGTGATTTTTCCCTTTCCACAAATATAATTTTCTTATTACTACAGGCCCTCACTCCTATGTCTGAATTTTTAGTACTCAAGATTTTCTGTAATATATTGTTTTTAACATGCATGTTTCTGAGTAATAGAACAGTAATCGAAAAAAGCCTTAATGCAGTTTAAGATATCTCATCTCCTTTATATAAATGGTAAAGGATAATTTCCAAAAGAGTCATATGCAGATATACCTACATACAATGTGCTAAGTGACTCTCTACTTTTATTTCCTAACCAATTGTTTTGCCATCATGCATTCAGTCTGAATTGGTCCCTCTAAGCTCGGACTTCTCGGCTCCTCAGGTATTCTGTGACATCAATTCTCAATCATCTTGAGTTTGGGGAATTGGGAAAGGGTTTTGTGACAGAAAGAATTATTCTTGCCAACAGCAGATTTTTCTTTTGACTTTCAGGCTTTCGATGAATTGGCCACAAATATTTTAGAAACGTTTCAAAGAGAACATTTCCTCCTAGGTTAAGATGTTGGCTTTGGGGAATAGCGACATTAAAAAAAAATGTAGTCAGAACAATTAAAATTACTTATTTTACCCCAGTTTTAGATGTATTCAAGTGGATAAGCTCTAGGGTCAGGGTAAGTCTTGCTCAGCTTTCCTGAAAAGCATAGGGAGTAATAAAGACTTCCATTTTATCTTCAGTGAAATAATACAGTTGAAATATCACCTCATTTTGATGTCAGAAATGTTTTCTTTTTACCTCCATGATGTCAAAAGGGAATTATTATTATTAGGATGACAGATTACTAATGATATTGTAAAAAAAAGGAGCATCTGGAATAGATATAACCAAAACATCTACAACGGGGTCTTTTCCCCAGGTTAAGTTAGAAGACAGGATTAGTCTGAGCCTTACATTTCAAGAACTGTTGGATAAAGTCTCTCCATGGATCCCACGGTTATATAAAAATTATTCTAAGCAAGCAGTAAATCAAGAATTGGTACTTCTGCATTTTGAATTTAGCAGACTAATCATCCTTTTATTTGATTTTATTTTTATAAAACTGGACGGCATCTGAGTTGGTTTGATTTACACTGCCACTGATGGGGAAGGATGCTGCAAGGGCCAGAGGGTCTCACGGGCTTTTGGTTTAAATTAGAATGAGGTGGGCTATTAGTAGGTCTGAGTATTCATTGAGTGCTTATTGGGTGTCAGGTCAGTCTAGCATGTTCCTCAAAAATAATTTTTTAGGGAGCCAAGATGGCGGAGGAGAAAGACGCACATACACATAGCTCCAAACCCACAACCCACAGAACGGCTACAGGGGAGTAACTCACGGCGAATTCTGCACCCAGAGGCCACGGAATATTGGAGCGAGGGAGATTTCTGTTCTGGAGGGACCTGCAAACCTCTCGCGGGGGGTCCTTCGCGCTGTGGACTGGGCGCTGGGACTGGGAGCTGAGTGCAGCCCTGCCGCGGCCGTGGCACCGAGAGGAAAAGACCTGAGTGGGCTTCGGGGACGGGATCTCCAGCAGCCACGTGGGTCCCTCCACCCACAGAGGGACCTGCAAACCTCTCGCAAAAGGTCCATCGTGCTGCAGATGCAGAGCCCAGCCCAGCCCAGCCCAGACCTGCTGTGGCCACGGCACCAAGAGAAACAGACCCAAGCAGGCTTCAGGGACGGGATCTCCAGCGGCCACACAAGTCCTTCCGCCCACAGGTGATGGGGGTCGGTGAGAGAGTCTCTTTGGCGGGTCGAGAGGGGAGTGGGATGCCCCCATAACTCAGGCCCCCCCGGGAGGTAGAAGCTGAGAGGTGGTTGCAGACCAGGGCTCCCCAAGCGGGCGGGAGCCTAGATCCATTGTGGAAGGTCTGTGCATAAACCCCCTGAGGGAACTGAGCCTGAGAGATGGCCCTGCCCCGACCTGACCACCTGAACTTAATGCTCACACTGAATAGCAGCCCTGCCCCCTCCAAAAGCCCTAAGGCGGGAAGCAGCATTTGAATCTCAGTCCCCAAACGCTGGCTGGGAGGACCAGGAGGCGAGGTGGGTGTGAGGAGAATAATCAGAGGTCAAGTCACTGGCTGGGAAAATGCCCAGAAAAGGGAAAAGAAATAAGACTATTGAAGGCTACTTTCTTGGAGAACAGACATTTCCTCCCTTCCTTTCTGATGAGGAAGAACAATGCTTACCATCAGGCAAAGACACAGAAATCAAGGCTTCTGTGTCCCAGCCCACCCAATGGGCTCAGGCCATGGAACAGCTCAAAAAGAATTTTGAAAATCAAGTTAGAGAGGTGGAGGAAAAACTGGGAAGAGAAATGAGAGAGATGAAAGAAAAGCATGAAAAGCAGATCAGCTCCCTGCTAAAGGAGACCCAAAAAAATGTTGAAGAAATTAACACCTTGAAAACTAGCCTAACTCAATTGGCAAAAGAGGTTCAAAAAGCCAATGAGGAGAAGAATGCTTTCAAAAGCAGAATTAGCCAAATGGAAAAGGAGATTCAAAAGCTCACTGAAGAAAATAGTTCTTTCAAAACTAGAATGGCACAGATGGAGGCTAAGGACTTTGTGAGAAAGCATGATATCACAATACAAAACCAAAAGAGTGGAAAAATGGAAGATAATGTGAAATATCTCATTGGAAAAACAACTGACCTGGAAAATAGATTCAGGAGAGACAATTTAAAAATTTTGGGACTACCTGAAAGCCATGATCAAAAGAAGAGCCTAGACATCATCTTCCATGAAATTATCAAGGAAAACTGCCCTGAGATTCTAGAACCAGAGGGCAAAATAAATATTCAAGGAATCCACAGAACACCGCCTGAAAGAGATCCAAAAAGAGAAACTCCTAGGAACATTGTGGCCAAATTCCAGAGTTCCCAGGTCAAGGAGAAAATATTGCAAGCAGCTAGAAAGAAACAATTCAAGTATTGTGGAAATACAATCAGGATAACACAAGATCTAGCACCCTCTACATTAAGGGATCTAAGGGCATGGAATAGGATATTCCAGGAGTCAAAGGAACTAGGACTAAATCCAAGAATCAGCTACCCAGCAAAACTGAGTATAATATTTCAGGGGAAAAAATGGTCTTTCAATGAAATAGAGGATTTTCAAGCATTCTTGATGAAAAGACCAGAGCTGAAAAGAAAATTTGACTTTCAAACACAAGAATGAAGAGAACCATGAAAAGGTGAACAGCAAAGAGAAGTCATAAGGGACTTACTAAAGTTGAACTGTTTACATTCCTACATGGAAAGACAATATTTGTAACTCTTGAAACATTTCAGTATCTGGGTACTGAGTGGGAGTACACACACACACATGCACACACGCACACATACATAGAGACAGAGTGCACAGAGTGAATTGAAGAGGATGGGATCATATCTTAAAAAAAAAATGAAATCAAGCAGTGAGAGAGAAATATATTGGGAGGAGAAAGCGAGAAATTGAATGGGGCAAATTATCTCTCATAAAAGAGGCAAGCAAAAGACTCATTAGTGGAGGGATAAAGAGGGGAGGTGGGAGAAAAACATGAAGTCTACTCTCATCACATTCCACTAAAGGAAAGAATAAAATGCACACTCATTTTGGTAGGAAAACCTATCTCACAATACAGGAAAGTAGGGGACAAGGGGACAAGCAGGGTGGGGGGGATGATAGAAGGGAGGGCATGGGGAGGAGAGTGCAATTCGAGGTTGACACTCATGGGGAGGGACAGGATCAAAAGAGAATAGAAGTAATGGGGGACAGGATAGGATGGAGGGAAATATAGTTAGTCCTATACAACACAACTATTATGGAAGTCATTTGCAAAACTACACAGCTTCGGCCTATATTGAATTGCTTGCCTTCCAAATGGAAGGGGTGGAGAGGGAGGGAGGTAAAGAAATTGAAACTCAAAGTGTTAGGATCAACTGTAATGTTCTTACCACTAGGAAATAAGAAATACAGGTAAAGGGGTGTAGAAAGCTATCTGGCCCTACAGGACAAAAGAGAAGACGGAGACAAGGGCAGAGAGGGATGATAGAAGAGAGAGCAGATTGGTCACAGGGGCAATTAGAATGCTTGGGTTTGGGGGGGGAGGGGATGAAAGGGGAGAAAATTTGTAACCCAAAATTTTGTGAAAATGAATGTTAAAAGTTAAATAAATGAAAAAAAAATAATTTTTTAGTCCTTTCATACCTTGGTCACCCCTGATGCTTTCAGATATGCTCCAGTTTGTCAGTGTTCTCCCTAAAACATGTGGACCCCTGATTATTCAGTTTGACTAGTCAGGGAATATATATATATATAAAAATATATTTACATATATATATAAAATACACATGTATATACATATTTGTATACCTACACACATACATGCATGTACACATATAGAAATACAAGTATATTTATATATAGATGTGTGTGCATAGAAGCGTATATATATATTAATAGACATATATACATGCACATAGCTATACATCTCTGTGTGTATATGTTTATATACATACATACATACATACATACATATAGATACACCTCTCTGTCTCTTTCTCTCTGTATCTGTGCCTGTGTCTGTCTCTCTCTGGATATCAGGGCTATCTTCTCACTCATTCTGAATGCTCTATTTCACTTACTGTAACATTAGATAATGGTACCTTTTTTGAATGTCATTTCACTTTTTTTTAACCATTTAGGTAGATAGAGCACCAGGCCTGGAGTCAGGAAGACTCATCTTTCTGAGTTCAAATCTGTCTTCAGACACTTACTAGCTGTGGGACCTTGGGCAAGTCACTTAAGTCTGATTGCCTCAGTTTTCTCTTTTGTATGAATCATCTGGAGAAGGAAATGGAAAACCACTCTAGTATCTTTGTCAAGAAAACCCCAAATAATGTCACAAAGAGCTGGACATGACTGAAGAACAACAAACAAATAAAAAATTCACATTTTTGGCTAATATTGAATTTGTTATCCACTAAAACCTGCTCCTTCCCTTTATGGAATTGCTATCTGATCATGCTTCTTCAATTAATACTTACGCAGTTTATTTTTTAAACCTAAGCATGAAACTTTCAGTTTAATCCCTGTTCACTTGGATCTTAAAGTATTTAGTTCCACCCTTTTTTGGACCCTAGTGATACAATGTACTAGACCCAGATAGAGTCAGGAAGACTTCAGTTCAAATGCAACCTAAGATCGTTGTGTGACCCTGGGCAATTCAACTGACCTCCATCTGCCTCACTTTTCTCATCTGAAAAATGAGGATGATGATGGTACCTATTTCACAGGGTTGTGAGCATCAAATGAGATGATATGTGTAAAAATGATATATGAATACCAATACTACTACTATTTCTCTTATCTGCACATCTTATAGATATGCTATTTATGCCTTCACCTAAATACTTGATAAAAATATAGAGCAAAACAAGGTCAAGCACAGACTCCTGGGTACTCCATAAGAGACCTCCCTCCAGTTTAACATTGGTTCATTTGAGTTTGGTCATTCAGACAGTTACAAATTTGACTAAATCTAATATTATCTATTTTTTTTTTATTGCTGTTGTGTTCGTCCTTTGTTGCCGAAGAAGACCATGCCATCAGAGAAACAATGACATGACTTGCACTTGACTTTGTTTTGAGTGAGGAAGAGCTGTGCAGGTCACCAGCCTCACTTCTCTTCTAGAGACATCTGAATCCAAGGACCTGATATCCCTGGGTCATCCTGGGGAATATTATTCTATTATGTATTTTCCAAATCTAACAGTATCTAGCCTGTACTCAATGATATAATGACAGACTGTCTTAAATGTCCTGCTAAAATCCAAACATATTTTATTAGTAGCATTCCCCTGATCTACCAGGCTAGTGACCCCATCAAAAATGGAAATTTGACTAGTCATATATGATCTGTTTTTGATGAACTTATACTGGCTCCTGGTAATTACTGCTTCCCTCTCCAAATAAATATAAAGAATCCCTTTAAGAATATGCTCTAGAATTTTGATTGGAATTTAAGTGAAACTCACTAACCTATTCTTTGAACCCACTTCCTTTTGATGAAAGTGATGTCAACATTTGCCCACCTCAAGTCCTAAAGGAACTCCCCCTAAATTTTTTCAGAGGCCACCATCAATCACATCCTCTGATTCTTTTAGTATCCTGAAACAGCTCATCAAGACTTGATGCCTTGAATGTACTGAGGGTAGTTAGAGGCTTTCTTTCCATCCCACTAATCTAATATTTCAACTCCCTTTTAATCATTTCTCACAGTTGTTTCCATGTTATCTTCTGCATTAAGCTGTAAACTTCTTCAGAGCAAGGACTGTCTTTTACCTTTCTTGGTATGCTTAAAATTTAGGACAATACTTGGCACATAGTAGGTACTTAATGAATGCTTAATGACTGAACTTCTCAAAGGCGAATGATAATAGCATCCTTTGACATTCTTCTTTGATAAGGTTTTGACAAAGCATATCATCATAAATCATTATCATTCATACAAGAACACTTATTAAATATTAATGCCTGTGGCAGTAACCCAAGGAAGCAGATAAATACTGTCCCTGCCTTCTAGGATCTTGTGTTTTGTATCAAACAACATGGATGTGAATAGACTTGGATGAGATTGCAATCAATGGGGAAAAACCCACTGAAGGACAGATGGATTTAATAAGTAAAGTTAAAGATGGACATTGTGTGTAAGCAGAAGAAAGAATGGATAATATTTCATCCATCTGTGGGGGGGCTATAGGGTTCCATGTCTTTTTTTCTCACCATTCTGAAAACATTGAGACACTACAGCCCTCCTTAGAGAGGTTAAGTGCATACTCAAGATCACATAGACAGTGAATGACCCATCTGGAGCTCAAACCTAGGTCTTTGGGTTCCAAGGTCCATGTGTCATCCACTATACCACACTGCCTTTCAAAAACAGATCTCTGAAGAACTCCAAAGGCAAAAACTTTATCTGCAGCGGAAATGGAAACAGTCATTAAAGGCTTGTCCAAGGTTACACAGCCATTTAGGGGCATGTACTGTTCACAGAATTAGGTTTCCCTGATACCCCTCCAGGCATCTCTCCCGTAGACTACTCTGCTTTCACTACTTTCCAAAGAAGAGATTTGAAAGGGGGATTGTAGAATACAGTGAAAGACCTTCAGAATGACAGCATTAATTAACTGACTTTTGATTACATTATCTAGAGTTCCAGTCACTAGACCAAGTTCAAGTGAAGCACAAGTTGATTTTAAAATATGGATTATTATAACATGCAAAATTCTAAGAATATATTAACCCCATGCACAAGTTTTTGGGTTTGTTTTTTTTTTTGGTAATTTAAAAGGTGGGAAAATCCAACTTTTCATAACAACCACAGAACCTGGCAGCTAAAGAATTAGCCCTCTTGTCTAAAACCATTGGTCACCCATTCTCATTTCTATTTCCTCTTTCATAGAAAGAGAGGCAGGGCTGGCACAAGGGAAGGATTCACTTTTTGTGGCTCCCAAGACCATTTGGACAGAAAAATCCTTCTGCCAGCCAAGGGAAACCTTGTGTCTATTACAGTTCTCAGCTGCCAACTGAGAGCTGAAAGTGCTATTTTCAAAGCAGTAACCAGAGCTGTTGATGGTCAACTAACATTTTAGAGAAGTATTTGTGGGTATGTGTATGTGTATGTATATATGTATGTATGTGTGTAGGGATAGGTATAATACATACACACATATGTATACACATTTGTACATACACATATATACATATTTATGGAGAAAGAGAAATTATGGGTTTTAGAGAACTATATAGGTATATACTTGCTTATATAGCATATGTGTAATACATATGTATAAACATACAACACAATATAGATATACACACGTGCATATGCATGCACATGAATACATATATATACACACACACATACAATCTGTATGTATGTATGTATGTATGCATGTGTAGCCTAAAATCTTTTCCCTAAAATCCATCTCTGATGTTTTTGTAGTGTAGAAGTGAAGGCAATTCTAGTGAAGCCCTACCCACCCTGGAGGATATTACCCAGTTGAGACCCCTCTAATATGGGCCTGACACTAAACTATATTTCTGTCATCTGAGGACCAGCCTAGTTTGGAGAGAGGCTCATCTTCTGAGGGTTGACCACTGGCAATGAATATTTATAGCCACAGAGACTTACACAGATCGTTCACTAAGATGGGGATGGGTTGAGATCTGAGTCACTATTAGTTTTAATAAGATAATTTAAAGTAAATCCCAAAGACAAGAAGTAAAGGGTAAATATATTATTATTATTTTAGTGAATCATTAATATCCACCACAACCACTAGTATCTTTACCATTATTACCATAAAGCATGGGAACTGAAGCTGTGACTCACAGGTGAAGAAACTCCCTTTACCAGTGCAGGTTGGTACCTTCTCTGTAGCTCATAACACAGGGTTCTTAACCATTTGTATGTGTCATAGACCCTGTTGACATCTAGTGAAGCCTACAGATCCCTTTCTAAGTGAATGAAATAAAGTAAATAGTATTACAAAGGAAAACAAGTATATTGAAAGAGAAATGTCAAAACATTCAAAAAAAAGTTCATGGATATCAGGTTAAGAGCCCTTTTCTTCAAAAGACGTTCCTAGATGCTAGATTAAGAGGTCCTGTCTTAGAGTTTTCTAGAACACTGAAAGTTTAAATGATTCACATAGCCTCTATGTGTCAGAGACAAGACTCATACATAGTTCATTCTGGCTTTCAGGTAAGCTCTCTCTTGCCCATGCTATGATGGTCTAGCTAGCGTTTTTATAGTGCTTCATCGCTCACAGTGTTCTCTCTCTCTCCCTCCCTCCCTCCCTCCCTCCTTCTCTCTCTCTCTCTCTCTCTCCCTCCCTCCCTCCCTCTGTCCCTCCCTCCCTCTCTCTCCCTCCCTCTCCCTCCCTCCCTTCCTCTCTCCCTCTCTCTCTCCCTCCCTCTCTCCCTTTCTCTCTCCCTCCCTCCCTCTCCCTCTCTCCCTCCCTCCCTCCCTCTCTCTCCCTCCCTCCCCCTCTCCCTCTGTCCCTCCCTCCCTCCCTCTCCCTCTCTCCCTCCCTCCCTCCTTCCCTCCCTCTCTCTCCCTCCCTCCTTCCCTCTGTCCCTCCCTCCCTCCCTCCCTCTCTCTCTCTCTCTCCCTCTCCCTCTCTCTCTCTCTCTCTCTCTCTCTCTCTCTGTCTCCCTCCCTCCCTCTTCCTCTTCCTCTCCATATAGACAGATAGATAAATTAGTTCACTAGATTATTTGTTCTTCAATGAATCCCAGGTCTTTGAAGTACTATTGAAGTAAAACGCATACTACGGAGGGGCAAAAGACCTCCCTGTTGAATGTCTCTGCATTATATTGATCTATTTGACCTTTCTTTGTTCAAAGAATCCTCCTTGAAAGTTACATACCACATTTCTACAGTGTTTATATTTTAGGGAGCTCAAAGTACTTTATAATAATACCCTTCATCCAGCTGAATGAAGTGAGTGGCAGACACTCTCATGGCCAATCTACAAAGAGGTGAACTAAGTGACTGAGAGTGAAATGAGGCTCAAGCCCTTAGTTCTAACAAGAGTCATGGACAGAGACAAGATCAGTCCCTCAGACTCCTGCTTTCTTTACCCTTTACCCAAATGTGAGAGCTTTCCAGTCAGGTCAATGGAATGACTCAACAATTAAGAAAAACAAGTCCAGAACTTGGGTGATTGATAAAATTTGCTGTGAATGCTAAACCAGCTTCTGGAACACAGAAACTGTAAACAACCCACTGGATTGTATTTATACCTTGTGAAGAGATTTGAATTGGTAAGCAGGAAGTGCTCTCTTAGAAATGTGTAATTACATTAGAGATTAAGCAGAGATCTAGGTGGGTATTTGTCTTCTGCAGAAGGATGAGAACTCTCCATGGTGAATCTAAATGCCAGAGTCCTGTGGCCTGAAGCACATGATCAGCAAAATGAAATTGGGAAATGGGATTTCAGAGCTGGAAGGGATCTTAGAAATCATCTTCTAGGACTTCTTACTGGAGTTTGTGAATTTTTAAAAATGTATATTAAAATATAATGGTTTTCCTTTGTAATCCCATGCATTTTATTTTTTATTATATATAACACATCTATAATATAATCTATATATATAATACATATAATAACTTATATTATATACAATATTACTGCATACATTATTCTGATAAGGGATCTATAGACTTTGATGGATGGCCAAAGGGGTCCTTGACCTCCAAAAAAAAGTTAATTAATAATCCCAGATCTTGTCTAAACTTTTCACTTTACAGATGAGTAATGTGAATATATTACAACCTTTACCAAATTCATTTGACTAGACTTCTTGATTAGAAGGTAAGATTTCAAGCTTGTATATAATTAATGAATAAACACACTATATTTCTGATGTCACACAGAGTTGAGATCTCCTTGTTCCGCAGAGCAAACTGAAGTTGCATGTGCTCTGGACCTAGCTATTATCCTTGTTAGGTCATCTCAGCACATCAAAATGATGCTTGTCCAGATGTTTTTCATTGTCCCAGTCAAACTGTAGTTGTGTTTGTCCTTTATTTCCTAAGTCTTTTGGATTTATGAAATATTTATTTTATTATTAAAAACCTAGTCTAATAAGGAGAGTAAAGTAGGCTAAGGATCTGCATCAGCATAGGTATGATCTGCTAAATTTATGATGCTTGATGGGTACCCATTGGTTAAAAGACCTTAGTGATGACATTTACAAAGAAAGGGTTGACAGACTGGCAAAAAGTATCCATGTTTATTTATCTTTACCTTAGTTTTTTGACCATTTGAGTTTTACAAGGCTGATCTTTACAAGATCAGATCAGACATAAAGAGGTATTCTTAAGTCTCATAAGTCTGTTAATATAGTGGAAAAAACCTTGTGAAAATTAGCAATACACTGGAAATTTTGGACAGCAGTTATCTAGAGATTTAGAATTTATAGGTGTTATACATGGCTGCTTGCTAAGGGTGACACAGTTGTTCAGTAAAAAGCTTGCAGATTAGTTGCTATTAGAAATGACAAACTCTGGGGATGGATACAATCTTCAAAACAGGAAACTGGGTTAGCTGTACTTAAAATGACACAGGAAATCAAATTGTAAAGGACAATGTTAAGAGGGCAAGCAAGGACTACTATAACATCACAAAGTTGAAAAACTGATGCCATTGGTTTTTTCTGCATTTTATCAATCATTTGGCTGAAAACCATAGAAGACAAGAATATCAGATTTATGGATGGCACATAATTGGGTGGGGAGAGTTAATGCGTTGAATGGCAGAATTCAGGATTCAACAAAATTCCTAAGACAATGCAATACCTGACCAAAACTAAAATTATGAAATTTAACAGAAATAATTTGTATTTTTTAAAAATGAAACAAAAGATTGAGGAGTTCTGGAATAATGATAGTTTATGAGTGGTGTTAGGGAAAACTATCTGATGGTTTTAGGTGGTTACAGAGTATGTTGTTTGTTGTTTAGTCACATCTGACTCTTTCTAGTGACTCTTATTTGGAGTTATCTTGGCAAAAATACTGGAGTGGTTTGTCATTTCCTTTTCCAGCTCACTTTACAGATGAGGAAACTGAGGTAAAGAGAGTTAAGTGACTTGCCCATGGCCATACAGCTAGTAAATGTCTGAGGCTGGATTTGAACTCAGGTCTTCCTAACTCCAAGTCTGGTGCTGTATCTACTGAGCTGCCCCAAAGTATGGCATGACTACCAAAAAAGCTTATGTTGTCCTAGGCAGCACAGACAGAGAAGTAGAATGTTCTGATTAAGTTCTGTTGAGCTCTGAGTTGGTTATACAACACTTGAATTATTGACTCATGTCTAGGTTCCCAATTTTAATGGAGACAATGACACACTGGAGTGTAACTAGAAAAGGATCACTAGGGTGATAAAAGATCCTGGAAATTCCATCATATTTGGAATGTTTGACCTGGAGAAGAACACAATAGCTGTCCACAAATCTGAAAAGGGCCATCATGGGAAAAGGAAGTAGACTTGCTCTGGATTTATTGTGAGGGTAGAAGTAGGAACAATGTGTTTCATGTTGCCTGTTACTGGAAGTGTTTAAGCAGATGGTGACCAGCTGTCAAGGACATTGTAGATCAAATTCTTGCAAGAGGTGTGAGATTGAGCTAGATGACCATTATGGTCCCTTCCAACTCTAAGATTTTAGGGTTCTACTTGAAGTATGAGATCATGTCAAAGCTCTATCTCTTCTCAATGATAAGTAATTCTAATTCCTTATTCATTCTTTATAGGTCTTTCTTTCTAACTCTTTAGCCCTATCAATTGCATTTTGAAGTACCATCACTTATTAGATTAAATGGTAGCCTTGACTATAGGTGGTAGCATTTGAAAATTTTGCCTGAGCTAAGGTTAACACTGGGGAATATATAATGTGGAAAATATAAGACATTTTCTTATTATTTTCTTATGAACAATACTTAGTATTTACATAGCATTTTACAGTTTGCGTAGTGCTCAACTCATACTTGGTTACAAAATTCTTACCTCAACTCTGTGAGACAGGTAGTTCACCTATTATTGTCCTTATTTTATATAAATAAAAACTGAGGCTCATCAGTTTACCAAGTTGGAAAAGTTCTGATCCCAGGTCTGATGAAAAAATATGTCTGCTGGCTAAGAGCTAGCCTCGTTAAATACAAAAAGCTCATTCCAAGAAGGTTGGCCATTGGTGACCAATGTTTTGGTTATGGTGATCTACTCAACCATTTAAAATAAGAACACAATCCCTTTTGCTTCCATGATAATGGCAGAATGGTAGAAAGAGGGTGAGAAGGTGCTAGGAATTGCACTTTCTCCATTACCTATAAACATTATGCTAGTGCTGAATAATTTCAATATGTGTCCTTTGTCCAGTGACTAATGAGTTGGCATACTACCACAGGAATTGATTAATGTTTCCATTCTGATAAAATTAAAAGAAATAAAGAAATTGTAGTAAAATTGAAGGACAGATCAGAGATGTGAATATGAGTAGGCAAAGTTGGTTTCATCAAGCTTCCAAAGAAAACAAGAATCGTAGTTTCATGGGACCCTTGGCCATCAAGGGGAGAGGGAAATGATATATTTGGAAATGAAGGCAAGATGAAAACAAAATATATCAAAATAAAGTACAATCTAGCAAGGAAAAATGAAAGACGATAAAGGTTTTCGTATCAGACATAAGCCTAAGGACTCCACATCCTGAATTTCTTTCTTTAAGAACAGAGTGGAGGGGTATTGGTTGTGATGAACAAACAGTTGATAGAATTAAGTGTAATATCTTAAGAGATAGGAAATAATTTATTCCAGACATACTATTCATTTCAGAATCAGCTCTTCATGTGCAGTCAGATCATTAACTGGTTAGGGCAAAAGTAAAAATCAATACTAAATTAGAAGACACTGTATGCAATTACACAGCTCAGACCTAACTTTTTAAAGCATGCTGTCAATTCCAAAAAAATAGGAAATGGGCAGAAATAAAGGCCCTCTATCACTATTTCTTAAAGATGCTTAATATGCACAAAGCAATAATTATACTTGGAGAGCTGAAGCAACTCAGAAACTGATCAAACCCGAAACTATATTATTTCATAGCCAGGTAGAGACATGGAGAAGCCAAAGGTAATAATGTCTTAGTTGCTGTGGAGAGACAATGGGTGGCCTGGTCACTGGAGGAGATGAGCTGTATCCTATTTGGGAAACTTCAATTTTTCCAATAATCCCAAGCTCTTCACTGCCGCAAAAAGCCCTTTAAAAAGTCACTATCTTCCCAGTGATGCTATATGACTGTGAATCATGGAAACCATAATACCAGAAAATATAAATTTTAGAAGATTCAAAAGACAAGGGAAAAAGGTGGATTTAGTATGAGCAGTCTGAAACATATTACCAAAGATGACTTGCATTAAAGAAATTGTGTAAATGACAATTTCAAGGACACATGACCAAAACAAAAAGACATGGTTCAGTTCTGAAGGCAAAGTGAGGGATAACAGATGGTGCCAGTACCCCTGAAATATTAAAATCCAAATAAGGTCCTAGAACACATAGGATGGATCCTTCATGGGGAATTTAAAACATGTGCAAGAATTTTACGGGAAGACAAAATGTGAAAGGGTTGTGGTCCACACCACTGTGGGGAGTGTCCAAGTGGAGAAGATCACAGACCCAACTAAGTTTCTAAGTATGTATGGCCTATAATTCTTGCCTTAATCTTATTTTCTTATTGCTTGTATCCAAATCTGCAGTAGACTGTACACTCTCAGACTACTGGGACAAAGCTAGTGATACGAGCTTTGGGATTACAAGAGGAAGAACAGTGTGAGGATACAACTAGGGAGAACGAAAATGATGACACAATCTGATAAGAATTGTGATTAAATATGTATAATTAATTCATATATATTTATATGAATTAATTCAGAAAGTGGGATTTGAGAATCGTCATTGATTTGAAATCCTACCTGAACAGAGTTTTCTCATTTCCTTTGTCCCTCGAGTCTTTTTTGGATTTTCTTAGGCTCTTGGAAGAACAGTAAGAGTCTGTATGTAATGTTACCATCACTTATTGTTAATTAAGGTTGCTTAAAAAGCAACGGAAAATCTCTATTTCATTAAAAAACTTCAGGGGGAAAATGGAGACAGTCTGGAGAAATAGGTTTAGATCAGCATCTCACACCATATGCCACTATTTAAGTTTCAAATGAATATATGAACTAATATAAAATATAATATTATTTTAAAATGGAGAGAAATGGCAATAGATATCTTTCACAATTATGGCCAGGTGTAAAACTTTTGATTAAAGGATAAAAATGATCATAAAAGATAAAATAGACAATTTCAATTACATGAAACAGAAGAGCTTTTGCATACACCAAATCACTATAACTAGGAAAAGAAGAGATCAACTGAGGGAAAAAAATCTTTGCAGCAAAGGTCTCAGACAAAAGTCTTATATTCAAGACATGTGGGTAATGAATAGAAATAGACAGTATCCCATAACTCTGCCAAAACTTTTGGGACACCCTGTATAAGACCGAGAAGCATTTCTCATTATATAATGGGTCCAAAATAAGAAAAAAAAATAAAAGAATTTAAATTGCTAATAATAAGAGAAATAAACAACTTTGAAATTTCATCTCATCCCCAGTAAATACATGAAGGTGACAAAAAAACAGAAACAGCAAATGTTGGAGAGATTTGGGGAAGAGAGGAACAACAGGAACCTCTGTTGGTTGGTTCAGTTATGAATGGATCCAACCACCTCTACAGGGAAAAAAATGTAATTTTGCAGGAGAAGTGACAAAGTGACTAATACCTTCTTTGACCTGGAGATCCAACTCCAGGGATTGTATAAGGACTCCTAAGAATGTCAAAGTCCAAAAAAATGTTCCCATATATTCCAAAACAGTCATAGCAGTACTTATTATGATCTCAAAAAACTGGGAAAAATGGTTAATCAAATTGATGCTGTATGAATGTAATATAATATTATTTCCTGTAATGTGATGAATCTGAATTCAGAGAAACATGATGAACTAATGCAGTGTGAAGTGTGCAGAACCAGAAACACAATACATGCAATTTCAAGAGTGATATTAATTAACAGAGCAATAAAACCAAGGCGAATATTGATGCAGTGGAAAGAGCACTGGGAAGACCTACATTCAAATTTGACCTCGGACACTAACTGTGTGACTTGGAGCAAGTTATTAACCTCAGTTTTCTCATCTGTAAAAATGGGGATAATGATAATGCCTACCTTGCAGGGTTGTTGTAAGAATCAAATGAGGTGATATTTGTAAAAAATGCTTAGCACACAATGCCTGGCACATAGTAAGTGCTATGTAAGTGCTGCCGCTACTGCTACTGCTCCTTCTCCTATTACTACTACTACTACTATTACTACTACTACTACCACTACTACTACTACTACTGCCAGTTTTGGCCTGAGAGAAAAAATGAACAACTATGTCTGCCTTCTTTTCTTGTAATAGTAGCCCACAATGGTTGTGGAATGTTTTTTATACACTGTCTGATGTAGTCATTGTGTCTGCTTCTCCATATATCACATTATACTGTGAGCTCCTTGAAGACAGAGACTATCTTTTGCCTCTTTTGTATCCCTATTGCTTAGCTCAATGCCTGGAACACAGCAGACACTTAATAATCAATAAATGAGTGACTATATATACACACATGTGTATATATGTATATGTGGGTCTTATCCTGTATTCTAAATCCACCACTTCTCTGTTGTAAATAGCATGTTTCATCATTGTTCCTCTAGAATGGTGAATGGAAAAGCTCTCTGAGACTATAAGTTTCACACAATTTGAGTTGGTAGAGGGATTTCCCAATCTGGAAGTTCTTATACTCATGACATCATGGATCCTTGATATACTGATATTTATATTGACTTGATAACAATAAGATATAGATTTAGGGATTAGAAACCAGGTGGTGATTTCTTTATTAAGGCAGAGAATAATTTGTAAAGTTAATAATTACCTTGTAATGTATTATTGTGGTAATTAAGGTTTTATTATAGTTTTCTTCAGAATAGGTGGGATGCATCAACAATTTTGGTAAGTGTAGGAGCAAATATATTACCTAATCTATGTCCTTATTTTACTCTTCTTGTTCTTTAATCCTTTTTTAACTTGGTTTATACCTTTGATTTCATCAATATAAAGAACTTCCATTATGGAAACTCCCTCCACCGATGTATATTGGCAACTTACCTTTTACTCCTGTTTTAAAGAGATGTCATGGGCAACGAGGGTTTGAGTGACTTGTCCATGTCACACAACCAGAGGTAAAATCTGAACCCTGACCTTCCTGGCTTCCAAGGCTGATTCCCTGTTTATTAGACCATGCTGACTCTTGTTTATTCCCTACATTCATTAAGATATAGGACCAGAAGGGATTTCAGAATCCATCTCATTCATCCCCCGTCTATATAGAGGACTATGCCCAAATTGTCCCAGATGAGTGATTATTGATTCTTAAGAATATCTAGGGATGGAGATTTCACAGTCTGCCTCAGTAATCTGTTGTAATGTACAACAGCCTTGAGGATCTGCTGGCATTGGAAGCTTTCCTCTTTAAAGAACTTGGAGATACTTTCAGCCTCAGTCATTACTCAGACACCACAGAGACTTTCTATTTACATTTTCTGGTTCAGGCTAGTTCTCTTTCTTCCTCTTAGGGACAAGGCAGTGGCAAAAGGCAGGCTATTATCAGAGAAGTGACAGTAGCACCGATAAGCATTTAAGAGTAGTTTATAAGAAAAATCTAGAGCTCCCCAAAGAGACAGAAACATGCCAAAGGAAGCAATTCTCCATTGATAGCGATGGAGTTGACCCAGATGCTCCTTCTCTAATTTCTCTGATCTCATATCCCTTCTTAACCTTAATCAAGAAGGCAGAATAATGATGTGTTGTAATTGAAATGAGTCTTGTGATGCTGATATATGGGCAACGATGAAAAGCAAGGTCATAAAAATGTCTGGTTCAGATAACCTGTTACCAAAGATTTTAAATAAAATAAGGACAAAAATCAAACAAGTGCCACCTTATAGTTCCTTTGAAGCCGGGGCAACACTCTTAAAGACTGAAAAAAGTTGAGCACCTTGGGGAAAGATGATTACCATTTGAATAAAGTGCCATTTGAAAACATAGCAAGGGAAATTTTCCACAGCACTTGAAGGGACAACCTCAGACCCTTGTTCCTCTGCCAAACTTCCTTAGTCATGAAGAATCAGCAAGAGTTGAATAAGATGGCATAGAAATAAAGATGGGTCATATACCTTGCCGATACATCAGGATAAGTGAGAACCTGTTATCCTTATGCTCCATGGGGTATGCTAGAAACAGTTTTTATTCTTTCTATTGTGCCTAAGAAACTTTAGAGTCAAAAGAAATGGTGAAAACAACTCTAAAACCAGTCAACATTGAATTGAAACACAGAATCTCAGAATTGAAAGAGACTTCAAAAGGCAGCTGGTCCAATTCATACCTGAGCAGGAATTCCTTTTTTACCTTCCTGACAAATGGGTATCCAGTCTCTGCTCCAAGACCTAGAGGGACACATCTTTCTCTAAGATAACTCATTCTACTTTTGGGGAAGCCTAATTTTTAGGAGGTTTTCCCTCTCGCATCAAGCTGAAAAAGTCTCATCCCTCTCCCACAGGACAGTCATTTATAAATTAGAATGAGAACGGGAATAGGGATAAATGTAATTATGATAACTGTTGAGATCTGTACAGATTTTCTCCTCTTCAAATTAAAGCCCCTCAGTTCCTTAAACCAATAGTGGTATGACTTGATTTTCAGTCCTCTGATCATCTTGGAACCCTCCTCCAGATACTCTTTGGTTTATCAACATTGTTCTTATAATGGGACATTCAGAACTGACTACTTAGTCTGACCAGGAAACCTCCCTTGTTCTGTGCACTCTACAATTGCAGATGCATTTTTGGACTCCATGTTCCACAGATGACTTATTTTCAGCTTGTAGTTCACTGAAACCCCAAGCTCTTTCTTTTTTAACCTGAACTTCTTCCTAGCCACGGATTTTTTAAAGCCAAACTGCAAATTTTTCCTATTAAATTCCATCTTAGCTTCATTTGACCATCTTTGCCTCATCACATTTAAAGATCAAAGTATTGGCTAACACAGAGACAAAAATAGCTCATAATCTATTCTGACAGAGTAAGAGGGGAAAGCATAGGCAATAGGAGATGGTGCACAATATGAAAATAATTTATCTACAACGCATCTGTTAATTACAAAGTCTTAAGGTCTCTAACATGAATATTTGGCTCTCAACATAAAGTGCTATATTACCTTTAGATGAGTAATAAAGCTTGGTAGACATATGCCTCATTTAATCTATAGAAAGTGAAGCATGGAACATTTTTCAACATATATCACACCAAGAAATAAGTCAGGGATGAAAAAAACATGATTCACAGGATTATTTTTAAAACACAGTAAGAAGAAAGAAATACTATAGTATAGTGATTGATTGCTGAAATTCAGAGTGATTTTGCAGGGCTTCTGAGGGTGTTAATTTAGCTTAGCTCTAATACTTCTAACATTTTCACAAAAGTCTCATCCACATGGCCACAGTGCCACATGGGACCACAGGAACTCAAGGTTGGGAGGTTTCTCTGGGAAGTCACCTAGTCTATCCCAGAGATGATCTAGAATTATCTGTACCACGCACATGACTAATGGTCATCCTGATTTTGCATAAGGACATCCATTAAGGAGGTACCTACTCCCTGCCAAGGTAATTCATTTAACTTTTTAAAAATTTAATTTGAAATTTTTTTATTTTAAACTTAAATATAAAATGAGAAAAGAAAAAAAAAACTGCCATGCATACAGCAGCCCATAAAAGAATATCTAATAAACAATACTAAATTTCTATTTCAAGAAAACCTATATAATAAATACTACACATTATTTTCAAACCACCCAGCTTTTCTTTGCATCCTTATTGGTTTTCTTTCATCCTCTTGCTATGCACTTTTTACTTTTTTCCCCTTCCTCCTCCCACCACCCTAAAGAAGGCTTTAATTAAGTTTGGATGCATGTGTGTGTGTGTATACACACATATATACATACACAAATATACATAGATATCTATAAACACATACATGCACATATATGCCCTCATGTAGATATATGTAAGACTGCACTGTGCTTATGTCTTCCTATCATCTGTTTCTCTGAAGATGGATATCATCTTCCTTCATAAGTTCAAGTCTTTCCATGTTCTTCTAAATCAAACAGCTCGTCATTTCCTACACTATAGCAACCCAACTGCATGTACTCTGCCATCTTCCCAGAATCCTTTCCCAATTTAACTTTTCAGATTTTTTTGGAAGTTTTTCTCTTCTTCAAGTCAAAATCTGCCTCTCTGAAATTTCTGCTCACCATTTGGGCATTTGGTGGGGCCAATTCCTTTTCCACACAGCAACCTTTCAAATACTATAAGGCCAATTATTTTCTAAGTCTCCTCTTCCTCCGGCTAAATACTTAGGTTTTCCAACTCATTCTCATATGGCACGATTGTCATAACATTTACTGTTCTGATGGCTGTCCCCTTCTGTATGCTCTCCAGCTTACCAATGTCATTCCTAGAATGTGGCTCCTCAAACTGGCCTCTGTACTCCAGATATGCTCTTAGCAGAAGACAGTCCTTGATACCATGTCTTTTCTAATGCAGACTTTGCTGACATACTGTTTTCTTGCCTTAAATTGTATTTAAAGTCAACTACACACCTAGATCTTCTTCCTCCTTCCTTCCTTCCTTCCTTCCTTCCTTCCTTCCTTCCTTCCTTCCTTCCTTCCTTCCTTTCTTCCTTCCTTCTTCTTTTTCTTTCATTAAGTGACTTGCCCAGGGTCACACAGCTAGGAAGTGTCAAATACCTGAGGCCAGATTTGAATTCAAGTCTTCTTAACTCCTAAACCTGTGCTCTATCCACTGTGCCACCTAGCTGTTCCCATCTAGATTTTTTTTCAAACAAACCATTGTCTTCCATAATGTGTACTTCTGACTTCAGAGTTGACCTTTTTCCCAGAATTTTTAGAATTCAGTTTTTTGAGCCCATGTGTAAATTTGATATTCATCCCTATCAAATTTAATTTAATTTAATTTGGTTCAAAGTACATTGGATTATGAATCTAGAAGAGAACTCAGAAGTTAGATAGTCTACCATCTCATCTTATATATGAGGAAAATGAATCCCAGAAAGGATAATCTGCCCAAGGTTCTACACGTAGTAGTTTACGAGTTAAGGACTGAGCTCAGGTCCTTTCGAATTCAGAGCCAGAACTATTTCTACCCATCAGATCTTTGTGGGTCTTGACTCTGTTGTCCAACATACTGTCTATTCCTTCCCACTTTGTGCCAATGTCAAGGAGAAGTTCAACAAATGGTGTTAGGAGTAGTTTTAGTGAAGTGATATAGATAAAACTTAGATTCCAAGGTTTCAAGGAAGAAAATGGTGGTGGGAAACCACCAATATTCCATTTTGTGATGTAGCATTATGAAAAGGAGATGAAAGAAAGAATGATAGCAAAGGGTGACATTGTGATTAATTTATAGGGTACTTTCCCCACAAATGTTGATTGCGAATTAATTATATTAGGGTTCATTCCATATTAACTTCTGAAAACTGGAAATGAATACAAGTTGTTACAGTGTAGGAATCATAATAAAAAAATATGAACACAGTTCTGCTGGAATGGATCATTTTATCATTTCCTTTTTTTTTTTTACCAGACCTGTGACTATTTTGAACACCTTCCAGTAATCCAGGCCATGGAAGCAAAATGTATGTAATTTATAGATTTAGAAAGTTGTCCAGGGGAGCATCAAGAAGCTAAGTGACTTGTTCAATGAAACACAGTTACTATGTCTCAGAGGCAGAGTGTGAACTCAAATCCCAGCCTCTGTCCATGGCTCAACCAGGCACAACCTCTATACATATTACCTTTCTCTGTTCCTTATAAGAAAAGAAAATTACAATATTTCTATATGGAATGCTAACTATGAACTCAATGGACAAAGGATAAGGATGCAAAAAAAACCTCAAATAAAGACTGACCTTCAAATTAATAGTGAAAAAATTGTAGGCAAGCAGTTGTCACATGCCTGTAATTCTTATGGCTGATCAGGCTGAGCCTGGTGGATTTCTGGAGCTAAGGAGTTCTGAGTTGCAGGAGGGTTAGAGTCAATTGAGTGTCTGTACTAGGTCTGAAACCTATATAGTATGCCCCCTTGGGAGTTGGGCACCGTCAGCCTGCCTAAGGAGAGGAAAACCTTCCTAGGTAAGGAACAGAACTAGTCAAGGTTTTCATACCAGTCATCCCTAAGTGGCTCATTGGATTTTCAGCTTGGGAAGTTCCCCAAAAGAAGCTTTTGTGTGTGTGTGTGTTTATTCACTAACTTGCCCACATCAAGATGAGATCTTGTTTATTTCACAGAGATGCAGGGGTCTGAGATCAATTAAATTCAACAAACATTTATTAAGCAACTGCTGTGTGCACAGCACTATGCTGTAGAAGTTACAAAGTTTAGAAAAGACATTACCCTTTTGATAAATATAGTATGATAGGAGGTTCAGAAAATTATGATGCTTAATAATGAAGTTCTACATCAGATCTTTTGAGGTAAAAATTGTTACCATTTGAGTTTGGGCAACAACTCAGGAAAGACTTTATGAAAGAGATGGCATTTGAGTGTGAGAGGTGAGAGAATGGCAGTACCAGATGATGGAAATAGATGATGGACCAGATGATGGAAATAGAAAGGTGGTGATTGATTAGAGAGATATAATAAAAGTACAATGTAAAGGGCTCGATAATTGATTGGTTATAGGAAGTGAGGGAAAAGGAAGAGCCAAAGTTAATATCAAGACTTGCAATGTAAGACTTTAGAAGAATAGTGGTGCCACTTAAGGAAATAGTGAGGTGAGAAAGAAGAATAGATTGGGAAGAAAGAATGGACTTAGTTTTAGACATGGCAAGTTTAAGTTAACAACAGTATGTTCAGGATATGACCTGTATGTGGTTTGGATGTGTGTCTGGAGCTCAGAGGAGAAATTAGGTCTAGAGATACAGATAGATTTGAGTATTGTCTATGTAGGAATGACCATTGATGCCAAAAGAATGAATGAGATTGAAAAAGGAAAGAAAGTAGAAAAGGAAGGGAAGACAGCTGAGAACAAAACCATTGTTGAGGACATCTGCTTCAAGGATTCAGGATTAGGAGGAGGCATCTGTATCCTGGCATTCATCTAAGAAGACAATGATGGATTGGTTAAATAGGTAGGATGAGAGCCAGTAAAATATGGTATTTCTGAAGTCAAAAGATGAAAGAAAATTCAGATGGAGTGTGTGGGCAATTGGGTCAAATCCTTCTGAAAAGTCAAGAAGTATGAAGTCACTGGCATTTGGCCAATGAGTTTAGTCATTAGGAGATGGTAGGTGGATAGGGAGGTATAAGGGAAGGCTTCTTTTTTTTAAAGACTAGGAAGACTATATGCACACATGTGTGTATATACATACATATACATATATGTATATATGCATTATATATATATACACATACATAAATATATATATATACATATATATATATAGAGAGAGAGAGAGAGAGACAGAGAGAGACAGAGAGACAGAGACAGAGACAGAGGCACACATAGAGAGAGACAGAGAGGGAACATAGGGAAAGAACATGGGATTTGGAGTAATGCAATATGGATCCAAATTCTGTCTCTAAAACCTAACAGTGGTATGAGCATGGACAAGACACTTAAACTCTGACACTTGGATTTTTCATCTGCAAAATGAGGAGATCAATTGCCACACTCTCTTTTGTTTGTAATAGATCCGGTCATATGTTGAGGGGAAGGAGTCAATGGAGAAGGAGAGATTTAAGATATATGAAAGAGCATAAGACTGTTCTATAGGAGATGA
The DNA here is from genome assembly GCF_028372415.1 of Notamacropus eugenii. NCBI lineage: Eukaryota > Metazoa > Chordata > Mammalia > Diprotodontia > Macropodidae > Notamacropus > Notamacropus eugenii. The sequence continues at coordinate 50,993,013 of NC_092878.1, read as the reverse complement.
GATGAAATGATTTCAAGGATGCAGATAAAGGGATTAGTTTTAATGATTATTGTATAAAGGTTTGGAGAGAAAAACATGATATCATGAGGAAAAACTACATATATGGCTAATTCAGGCAAGGGAAGAACATGCCACCTTTAAAATGTTGAGCTTCTCAGTAAAACAATTAGGAGATGGGACATTGGGAAGAAGGCTTCTTCCCTTCTGTTCCTAACATTAACTAAAGGGCAGGTAGGTGACTGAGTGGGTAGAGTGCTGACCTGGAGTTCAAATTCGATCTCAAATTCTTTCTAGCTGTATGACCCTATGCAAGTGCCTTAACCCTGTTTGCCTCAGTTTCCTCATTTGTAAAATGAGCTGAAGAAAGAAATGGAAAACCACTCCAGTATCTTTGCCAAGAAAACCCCAAATGTGGTCATGAATAATTGGACATGACCAAAACCGACTAAACAACAAGGTAGAAAAACTCCCAAAGATCTTGATGTCGGGAGACCAGGGTTTTTGAATTTCAGAGCTGATATTTACCAGGAAAGTCACTTAAGATCTTTGACTTCTAGTTTCCTCATCTGTGAAATGAAGCTGATAACATCTGCACCACCTACTTCCAAAGATTGTAAAAAAAAAGGGTTGAACAACATTTACTAAGAACAGAAAGAGTGAAGAAAAAAGACAGGAAAAAGGGATGAAAAGGAAAGAGAAGACCCTAAATCTGGGGAGTCCCTAGTAAAATTTGAAGGCAAAAATTATTCTCATAGGGTAGTGCTTAACATCTTGTTTCTTTAAGGGGAAAAAAAACTTAGAGTGCCGGGGTAATAAATTGTAGTGAGCACAGAGAAATTATCATCGTTGTTTCTTTTTATTTGTGTTTACTATGTGGTGGCAGGGTGATTACCAGTTTTATTTGAATGTTTTATATGCCCCAAGATTTACTTACTGAGAATGAACAGATAAATAGCAATGTTATTTAGCTGTGTCATGTCACTGTAGTCTCACCAACCTTGCCACTAACCCAAATCAGGTTAATTAATTAATGAAGGACACTTGAGATAGGAATGAGGGGAAATAGAGAATTTAATATGTGGGATTTATATGATTTTAAGGGAAAAATGTCTGAAGTTTCTCTATGAAAAGGCTTTCTGGAAGGACTTAGTCTCAACAAGCTGATAGCATTTTCAGAGCACCAAGACAAGATCTTGAAAGTCTTTGAGGTAACCTTAGGAAAGTTCCAACTACAAGGATGGGTTGGAACAATAAGAAAAATTCTATCATGGAAGAGACCACGAAGAATCTCTCATATATCTTTAGTATTAATTGTGCAGTGGTTCAGTTTTGCACTTTCTGGTTCACAGAAAAATCCGTTTTTGGCCAAAACAATGGGTGAATCACATGGTGAGAACAGGACAGTCTTTACTCCCCATAAGTATTCCCACAATGCTAAGAAATCTATAGGTACCTTGGATGTACTTTCTGTGGTAATATACTGAAAGGCATGGATCAGAATTCTGCAACATGGAAAGTCATGGATACAATGCAAAGGGATACGATGCATTTTCCTGCCTTCACCGGCTTCTCAATAGCACTAACCTTATTTGTATACAATTTCAAACTCAATGTTAAAAACTTAGTTGGGTAGAGGAACAGTTAACATCAAAGGAAGAAACTTTCACATTGTCTCTAAAGAGTGGAATATGATTTCCTTTTCTCAAGCCAAAATGAAACTCCAATATTATGTCTACAAAAGTTACAGCTAGTTCAGTTGACCCTGTAAAGGTTGAGCTCATGTTAAATTTCAGTCAATTAGAGACACTGTTCCACATATGCTAGCCAGATTTTAGGTTAGCCTTGTTAAAGGCAGAGTTCTAACCATCCATAAAACTTATTACTTTTTTTTCTTTCTTCATCTTCTGAAGTTCAGATAGAGACAGATTCTGAGTCCTAGACAGTAAATCTTAATTCCTGATAATAATGATGATCTGTTGAAAGTCAAGTCCCTCACTATGCTATGTTGAGCTTACAGAACTGAGGTATTAGTAGTCATCAAGTTCTGAAATTGAGAAAGATGACACTGGGCACATCCATATCATGGAACTTTCTGTTTGACCTCTAAAATGCAAGATACCAGTGAAGGTGTTGGCAAAATAGATACCATTCAAGTTGCCAAAGGCATCTCGTAAATTTCACAGGTATTGAGGTAGGCTTAGTTTATGTTGCTATGGTAACTGCAACGTTTGAATTTCCTAAGCTCAGAATCCTCCTTTTCTTAACTTTAAAATGATAAGAATGATCACTATAACTTTACATGCATTTGTCACAATGTTAGAGGTCACATCTACAGTCTATAAGTTTATTGAACACAGTTCAACAGCACATTGTGGGCTTTTATGGAATGTTTAATGCTAGTTTCAAAATATATTTTCCGACTCCCAGATAATTATCTTCTTTACGTGTGTGGGTGTGCATGCACACAAGTTCATGCAAAATGTTTTAACCAAAGAGCCCCAGTGACATCCCCGAGTACCAGGATATTATTAGAATAGTAAACCTTTCTTTGTAGAGTTTGTTTCTTTACCATGAGGAGGAAATGAGAGGCCTCTCAATAGAAAAGTGGTAGACTCTAGGTACATGATGAGGAATATATGGTCAGATGTGGCCAATATGTTGATTTGTTACAAAGAAGGGGTCTTTTAGCTTGGAGTGTGGAAAATGTCAGCAACGCAAAAAAAGGGGCATCAACAGAACATTTATTAAAAAAAGAAAATCAAAGTAGAAAGAGAAATAGAAGGTGGGAATTGGCTCCTCCCAAGAGCAGCAGTTTTATAACAGTGACTTAAAACAATGAGATTGAGTTTACCTTCCCTGTTAAATTGCACTCCCATTACTCTCTATAGTACTGAGAGTATCATAGAGAAGTGTTTTAAAAAAGGGCATTGCATGGGGCACTTCAATATAACAGCAAAGGCTGAAGTGAGACTGACTTGTCTAATGAGTCCCCAAAGGGAGGTTGGAGTGTAATTAAAAAGCTCCTGTGCCGTTCAAGACCAGGAGTACAATATGTATCCACAACAGCAAGAAAAACCAGCCACAAATGACCTACGATTGACTAGAGATAGAAATGTCTCTTAATCTGGAGCCAGGCTTACCTTATATCCTGACGATTTGATGTGAACTCCGCGCTTGGTCAGAGTTGATTTCATTCGGATGAAAAAGGAGCGCTCAAGGGTGTTGTCAGTGGTTAGTAGACTGGGGCTTGTTGATTCCACTGAGGAATACAAAAATACATACACACATGATTTAGATTAGTACACATCTCCTCTAAGCTATTTCTCAGGTGCGATGCTTGAGCTCACTAAAAATAAATGACTGATAGGTGTTTAAGAGTGTTGTAATCAATTTACCTCATTTAGAAAATGTTTACTTTGCAAAAAAATATGTATACAGAATAACTTTTTTTTCAGGCTCTTTATCCAGAAAATTTCCAACCTGTTAATTTATAATTTCCTGTGACATTCTGGAGAAGAGTTAAAAAATAAAGAAATAATTGTAAAGTTACTTGAGGCATTGATAGTTCTGGGATGGGTGACTTGCCAACCCTCAGAGTCCACAAAAAAAACAGAGACTTGCTGATTTACGAGAATAACCAGTATCTGGGTAGTGGTGGTAAAAAGAGAGAGAAGGGAGCCCTCTCGGTACATCTTTCTTTCTTGTTCTCTTTGCTTGTCTGCAAATCCTAAGAATCATAAAGTACCATTAAACCTTTAATAAAATGGATAGCATGGCAGGGAAGGTGTCCACTTTTTCCTGAGAATCACTTCTTTGGTTTTAAAGGGATAAATTACCTAATTGACTGTGATTGAACCAATAGTACAACTTTTACTTTTCCAACTGGGTGATCTTCAAAACATATTCTAGGGAGCCTTATGGATAGGACAAGACTTACAATTCTAGATCTAGAGTTACAAGTGACCTCCGAGGCCAAATCAGTCTAACCCCCCTTTCTTCTTTTTTTTTTTTTTATAGAAAGATAAACTGGAGTCTAGGGAGCATATATGACTTACCCAAGGTCATATAAGTAATAAGCATCAGAGGTAAGATCTGAACTCAGGTCTTCTGACTCCAGAACCAATGTTCCTTATATCACCCCTGTGCTCAAGCACAAAAATATAATCCAGAGAGCAAGCAGTTTGCCCCTGACAGCCCTCCTACAACCCACAGTGCCTTCAGTTCCCTGTCTCTGATTAGAAAATACAATTTTATCTTTTAATTCCCTACTTCAGGCAAGATATTGACTTCTTCCTTCCATCCATGTTTTGTGAAGATAGAATGGATCACATTTGTCTGCACCTCAATGAGCTCCGTCTTCTGAGGTGCTGAGCTTTCAAAGTCTTTGCACAAACAGCATAGACTCTATGGCCTCTAGTCCCTTCCAGCCTTAGATCAATGATCAGGTTCCAGAAATATGGCCTAGCTTATTTAAAACAAACAAACACACAAACAAACAAAAAATGAAGGTAGCAATCTTTAAATGCAATCTATTACTTTTTGTTTTCTTTTAGGGTCCAGATTTGTAATTTTCATTTATGTAGGTAACTTCCTTTATAGAAACTCCTTCCACAAATGAGGATTTGGTACGTGATCTGCAGCCTACATTCTTAAAAAGCTCTCTAGGGCACTGAGATGCTAAGTAACTTGCCATTGGTCTCCCAGTCACATTGCATCTCCTATTATTACATGTTATTTTTATTTACTTTGGAAGTGTTCATAGGCTGTATATTTTGACTTTTCTCCATAAAATCTTCAAAGCAGTGTTCATTTGAAAGTAGAAATTTACTCCCCCAAACATAACTGAATCACTATCACCCTTTCCCGTACCTCTTCCCACCACCAAAGTCTTCTGGGGAATACTATAATAATAAACCTTTTGTTCCCACTGGTAGTAGAGAAACAAAATTCACAAAGTCAAGAGATTTTAGCATGAAGATGCCAGATCACAGTGATTGTAAACAGCTGGGAATGTTTATCTGTACCTGTGTCTACATCTACATCTATATCTGTCTCTGTTTCTATTTCTATCTCCATCTGTAGCTATGCCTATATCCATAGGTATAGACATAGTATAAACATATATATGGAATAATACCTACATATATATGTCCATGTATATAGAATAATATGTGCGTGTGAATCATTTTAATCTGTGGTGTTTACAGTAACCATGACCTGGAATCTTCATGCTAAAATCTCTTAACTTTATTAATCATGCTTTTTCTATTCTCGTTAGGGACAAGAAATCTGTATGGGATAGCATATACATATATATGTGTGTATATATGTATGTATACATACAGACACATACATGTACCTATGCATATATACACTGAGAATGTGGTGTCTATTTATATAGGGTCTTTAAATGTGCCTATAAAGACCCTGTCTTCTTTTTTTCATTCCCCACATAAAATTTGAGACTGGATTGTAAGAATATGATCTGTCACACACTGAAAATGAAGATGTTTGTGATCTAGGGTTCCTCTTGTAGAGTCTTTGTTTTATTAAGACTATTCTTTGCCATATTTATGGCATTTCCATTCTGTTGTGATGAGAGGGTCTTCTTTTCTTTCTTTCTTTTTTTTTGTTTTAGAGAGCTGGAATCCGATGTCATTTTAAATGTACAGCTCTTTATCACTTGAGGGAGAAGCCGAGCCATGTTATATTTAGTACTTTCATTTCTTCTGATTAAATATGAATTACTATGAAATTTTTCTCATCATCTAACACGCCATAATACGCCAACAGCTTTTTAATACACTATATAAGCACAAACTTCTGCTCTAAGAGTTTAATTTGCCCCTCTAATCCAATCACATCAACCTTATTTCTCTTATCAGAGATTCCCATTTTGAATTAAATGAGCTCATTAGTTTTAATCAAAAGCAGAGAGATCAAAACTTAAACGTAAATGCTTTAGATCAGAACTGTCACTCAGCCGTGCGGTTCTATTTTACTAAAACACAAGATCAGAGACCCTTAGAACCAATTTTTTCTCGTAAGGGATGCTGAGAGCTTGAAGATGCTATATCCTTTTTTTTTTCTTCCCAAGGACAGATTATACATTTAAGGTTAGACTTAATTTATAGCTTTTTTTCCAAACCGGTGGAAATGGAAAAGTGTGCCAATCTACCTTGGTCCCTTTCCCATTTATTGGCACCAGTCCTTAGAGACTCAAACTACTGTGAAGCCATCAGAATCCATACCACAAACCTAGCCTTAGAAATTCTGCTCCATTCAGCAATATGATATTTGCAGTAGCTGAGGAGAAGTGAAACTTTCCCAAGATGTGAAATATGTTTTCAGGGTCAGGGTTATGGGTACCTTTTGACCCAACAACCGAGAAGCCACAGAGATATTAGATGTGTGGGTAATTCAGGCATCATTAGCAATTAAGATTGTTTTTATTATGTGGCACTTTACAGTACAATACTTACAGGGCAGATCTGGTACCACAGCATGAGTGCTTCCTGCTGAGTGAGGAAATGCTGCATTAGAGCCTGGCACTTGAGGGAGAGGCAGCCCAGTACTTTATGCCCTAACTGAGGACTTAAGTACCACAAGTCCCACTGTGTGGCAATAGTAATTATCTAAACGTATTGGAGGTAATGTTAATTAAACCCTGGATAGCCAGTACTAAAGCCATAGCTCAGTCCAGTTGAAGCCAAAAGACTCAAAGCCTAAATGGATGTTCTACCTTTCATTTCCAGCCCTGGCATTCTGTGGGGGAAGGAGGAGAAAGGAGAAGGGAGGACTGACAGGGACAAAGAACCCAAATTCTGAGAAAACCTACTTAAAACCACCACAATTTCCCATGGTTTGGGGTGGTTTTATCTCTCAAGCAGCCTAGGAACGAAGCTTTTAGAATTATGATTTGGTATTTACTGTACACATTACTCAAGGGTTTCTCCTCTCCCCCTCAACAGCTCCCCTCTCCATTTATCCAACAGCTGGCAATAAGATATTTCATGTGAAAGTGAGTATGATCTACATCTCACAGGCCCAACAAATACCAGGTTCTGAAGAGAAGTTTTTAAATAAACTCAAGTAAGGAATGCCATTCTGAGAAAGGCAGTATTAAGGGCTGGGTTTGGGCTCAGAAGCTGGGGGTTCAAATCTTCCCTGTGAAATGAAAATTTAATTTACTCAGTTATGATCATGTTACAGGATTTTGTTTTTCTTTTACCAGTGGTGGTGAGGAGTGGGGGGAAAGGCAAAAAATATAAGAGCTTATAAGTAAGGAAAGAGCATTTTAAGAAAAAAAAGAGCTGGAAACAATCACTTCTTAGACCTGGGGTTCTTTTATTTGTAAAATCAGATAGCTGGGCAGCCGCTTCCATCCCTAAATCTCTGAATTTATGATTAGGGTTCTTTGTGGTCCCTTCTGCATTGTGACTTTACCCATCATGGCTTCAATATGTCCTGGGTTGGTATGAGAAATTAAATGGGAATTTTTTGGTAGTTTTGTTGAAGCTGTAGAAGACACAGCCTATGAACTCATACTTAACCCAAATTTTACAGTCAGTTACTGTAAACACCCCATAAAAAGAAAAAGAAAAAAATAAAAGTTCCCTGGTACAAAGGGAGAGCCAAAAAATTTTACACAGAACACAGGGGTGCCCTTCCCTTAAACTCTGTGATATGGAAAGGATAACCATAGTCCCTTCCCCCTTTAAGGTATTCCTGATAGGGTATGTGTGTGTGATAGTTAAAAGATTTGATGGAACGGAGTAAGGCAGTGGGGGTGGGGAGCAGTGTCCAGAGGGACCAAATAATGGAATAAAGACACGAAACCAAGTTTATGACCAGGGAATACTTTTAGAGAGCTTTATAGATATAAAACACTGTGGTATATACCATTACATGCTCCCACTGCCAAAAGACTTAGGCCACAGAGAAGCTAATTATCTTACCTAGGATCCCACAGAAATTCAGGGGATGAAGGTAGGATGAAAGCTCAGAGCCTAGAAGTACCCCATCTTATCTTCCTGGAATTATCCTAGAAAACACTACATAAAAAAAACCAAACCTCAAGGGTTTCAACATCTAATAAATTTAAACTTTCTTGGTGCTAGAAGAGTCAGTTTTTGCACACACTGTTAAAGTAACAAGATAGTTAACAAGTAAGTGTGATGGTTTGCATTATTAGTTAGTATCTATTTAAGATTTCAATACCAGCCCAATACCAAGAGCCTAGGCATTGCACATGCTCTAAGTTTATTTGTTAATGATATTTCCATTCTCAAATGCCTTATTCATTTATCTTTAAATGCAGGATGTTCAATCCCGATACATTGCCTTTAGCTGTTGATATTAAGAAATTAACACATTTAGCAAGTGTGGAGATTTTATTAACTAATTATCAAGCAGTATGATCTTCAGTGCTGACCAATACAATAGAGAATGAAGAGTAAATGTTTTAAAAGTGTTTGGTGGAGTGGAGATGGGGATTAATTTATATTCCCCTCCTTTTTTCAAAGGCTAAACAAAGAAACAGATATGAGAAAGAGAAGGAGAAAGGAGGGAAAAAGAAGGAAAAGAGAAAAGGAAGGAGGAAAGGAAGGAAAACATTTCTCAGGATGCAAAAGCAAATATTCATCTGTTTATTATAAATATGCCATGCCATGAACTCTGTATCCTATATGGTACACAAGAATACTCAACACAAAATATATGATGTTACAAATAATCTCCAAATGAGGCAAATAGCTGAGTAAAGCTTGGGGCTTATTTATAACAATGAAACTTTAATTTGACTTTATCAGAGAAAGAAGGTCTTTGAATTCAGAAGAAACAAGTTGAAATTCTTGGAAAATAAGCAAAATTTCACCAAGGAAATCTCTTTCCAGATTGCCATACACCCTTCTTTTTATGGTTCCTTCAGTATGAAATGGACTGCTTGAGGGTATTTTCCAAGACTGGAAAAATACACCAAAATGCAACCTCTCTTTCTAGTTTTAAGAGTTGGCTAAGTAAATGCTTGAGTTACCCCTGTTCTGTACAACATACAACATACCTCCATCCAGCCACCAGCTAATATTCTAAGTTCATTGAGACACATCATTACATTTCCAGAGTAACAATTTCTCCAACCAGGTCAATTTACTTCTATCTTTTCAGCCTCAACAATCTCTACAAAATGTGTCTCTAGACTCTTATCAACAAATACCTCAGAGAGGTTATGAGACTTAATTTTAGATAAAATGTATTCTTAAACCCTGAATTATGTTAGTAAGGAAATTCTCCAAACATTGAATGGTGATTAGTGACTAAATACTCTGGAGAGACTGATTTCTGGGCTAGGGAGCCTTGTATAGGAATTAGAAATATAAAATCTGGTCAAGCAATGGTAAAAAGATAGAATAATGCAATGATTGAAATAAAAGAGACTTCAAAGGTCATTTAAGACCAAAGGTGTCAAATACAATGTTGCTAGAGTATGGGGAACAAGATTAAAATGTGCTTGGGAAATATTTAACAAAATAAGTAAAATACAATTGAATATAGATAATGCTAATATGGGCTTTTCTAAGTCATTATAGCAGGGTTCCTTATATGCTTGTTTACTGGCTTCCATTTCTGTTTGAGTGTGATACCACTGATCTTAGACAATTTCTTTCCTAGTGGATTCTATGTCCCTGAAAATGGTCATTCAGGTTATCCTTGAATCTTCTGTTCCACAGCTCATCTCTCCTATAAGGCTACACATCTCATTTCCTTCAGCTACTCTTCTTGTGATGTGATTTTTAGCATCTTCACCATCTTAATTATTCTAGCACTGGGCACACTCCATATGTCAATATGTCTCCTGAAATATGGTACTTAAAAATAATCACAGCATTAGAAGTATGATCAAAGCTCTAGGCAGCTAGGTGATGCAGTGGATAGAGTGTCAGCTCTGGAGTCAAGATGACCCATTTTCCTGAGTTCAAATCTGGCTTCAGACACTAACTAGCTACATGACCCTGGGCAAGTCACTTCACCCTCTTCGCCTCAGTTCCCACATCTATAAAATGAGCTGGAGAAGGAAATGGCAAACCATCCAGCATCTTTGCCAAGAAAACCCCCAAAAGGGGTCACAAAGAGTAGGATATTATTGAAAAACAACTAAACAACAATAGTGGTCAAAGCTCTGACCAAAGGTCAGTCCTATTTCACCTAATACCTAATGAGTGACAGTTTTAATTATTGTAAATATTTCATTACAACATTTAAATATGACTTTTACAAATGCATATATTTCAATTTCTGAATATTTACTTTACATGGTATAGAAGCATTTCTTTTGTTACATCATGAGCCATGTGTTATAGTCAAAGACTTCAAGCTGACTAGAATGGAAAATATGGACATAATTTCTGAACATGATGGGGAAGAAATTTCCAAACACCCTCTAGGGCATACAAATGCCTCAACCTAGCTCTGGGTTATACCAGTACTGAGGATCGTGGGACTAATCCAGGACTGGTATACATATGTAAGTAACAGCTCTAAGGGAGGCAGCTATGATCATTTAAGTGCTTATCTTTCACACAAAGAAGGAAGTCACGGAACCAGGGAACTGAATACATAGTCTACGGGACTATACTCAGTGGGGCAGTTAGGTGGTCCAGTGGAAAGAGAGGCTGAGTCTATGAGGACCTGAATTCAAATCTGGACTCAGACACTTACTAGCTATGTGACCCTGGACAAGTCACTTAACCCTCTTTGCCTCAGTTTCCTCATCTGTAAAATGAGCTGGAGAAGGAAATGGCAAACCCCTCCAGTATCTCTGCCAAGAAAAGCCCAAAAAGGGGTTACAAAGACTCAAACATAAATAGGAAATTACTAAACATACTCAATGAATACAGTATGGTCCAGTGGAAAGAATTCTAGGTTTGAAATCAGAAAACCTGAATTGATATCCCAGTTCTGCCATGTGCTATCTGTGTTACCTCAGGTAAGTCACACAACATCCTTCAGAGTCAATTTCTCCATCTGAGGTGTTTGGACTAAAAAACCTCCAAACCATGATCTTGCTTGGCATTTGGTATTTGGTAGGAATGATGAAGAAGACAGTGAGATGGGGGTGGAAATGTTCCCTAATACAGTTTGCACTGAGCCAAACCCAGTACAGATCTGACTTCCAACAATCTGACCATGTCTTCAGGGTTTTAAAAGTGTGTATGGATAAAACTGTAAAGGGCCCTTTCTTTGGGTTTGTTAACTAATAAAGACCTTAGCATAACAATTATCCTAAGTACTAAATTTTAATAAAGTGGAAGAGGAAAAAAAGGAGCATTTTCTCCATGTGACTTGTGGCTGGAAAAATTTAAATTCTGAGAAAAATGTGAATCCTTATGGAGAAAAATCTGTTCTTGAAAACAGTGTGACCAAATAGAGAGAGAGGATGATATGATATGAAATTAAATGTCTCCTTTCTTTCCTTCAGTTCACTGACTAAGCCAATCATTTCCTTCATATACCTTGTGCTCAGATCCATGGTGACAATATATAAGACAAAGCAAAGTGCAAACATCCATGATGGATTTTAGAGGACTCAGGAGCTATTTGGTATTTTAACTCTCTTGGTGAAACAAAATTATTTTCATGGCATTTGTCCCTTGCTTTGTCCTCCCTCCCCCCAGTCCTTCTCCATCACTGCCATACTCTAGGCACAAAAACAGCTCAGGCTATTCTAACTTCCATTTTAAAATGGAACATTTTGGAACGAATGACTTTAGAATAAATAGTACATAGCCAAAACTTGACCTACAAATTTCCGTCTTGCAGAAGTTTATATTTTAGTGAAATATTGAAGGAAAATAAAAAAAACCCTAAACTTTATTTGTATTTCTTTGTTGTCAAGTCCAGTCCCTTTGTTTCTATTAAGCAATCTTTCTCTCAATCCCTGCCCTTTCCACACTGCACCCTCTTGTCTAGAATAAATGTCTACTTCCCATCTCTTAAGCTAATCTTTTTTCTCATCCAAAACCCATTTCCGTCTGGGAACCTTTCCCACTTAGATGGGTCAGAATAGTAGTTCTCTTTTACCTTGGAAAAAGCCCTAAAAACTATTCTTAAAAGACAACCCAAAGGAAAGAAAACACAAGCAAAATAAATTGCAATCAATTCAGAAAATAAAATCCATTAAGAAAAACAAACAGACAAAAACAGCCCTACTGAAGAGAAAGGACTACACTTGTAAACCTTGGCATCTTAGAAAGGAAGCTACCAAAAGGCAGGGAGGGTAACATTTGTCATTCTGGACCATCTACTGAGCATTATGGATGCTTGATAAACACTAAACAATCAAACAAAGAGAAAAGTCTTTAAGGTTGGGGTGTTGTAATCTACCTGTACAGGGAAATGCAAATGTTTCAGCCTGTTAGAGGGAAAATAATAAAGATTTGATATTTGAGAGACTTATCACTGGAAAAAAAATTTAACTCTGAAAAGCCCTTTAGAAATGTTACAGCCTACCAGACTTTAATCCATTATCAAAACATTTACAAATGTATCCACACTTGCCCAATAGACCAGAACCACTCTAAAGAAGCTGATTCGGATGGCTGAGTGATTTGTACACAAACGGTACAAGGTGGGAGTCTCCCACCTCTCTGTGTACTTGCAAGTTTAAATAAACTTTCAAGGATGGAAGAAAATGCCCCAGGTTGACATGCCATCCTGATCTCTGGGAAGTTAGTGAACACTCTTACATTTAAAAGGTAATTAAAAAAAAAATTCTCCTCATGGCCTTTTGGAACCTGAGATGTCACCTCTTCTGATCTCTGCAAGTTTTAGTCCCATAAGTGAAGGTATTTTCCTTCTTAATTTTAAATAAGATAATTCATGTAAAATTTCACCAGTAAATTATTAAAACCGCTTTGTATCAAGAAAGCTAAAGACTTTTAAAGTGTCAAGGGATGAAAGAAAAAGAGATATCTGGGAAACAAAGACTAGAGAGGAGAAGATAGATGGAACGGTTTTTTTCTTCTGGCTTTAAATTTCTTTTAATATTTAGAGAGTAAAATGCTTAATTAAATACTGACTTTCCCATGATAAAGACATTCATATCTCTTCTTCAATAATGGTGCCACCCAAGGACAATAGATATAAAATTTTGCCCTCTCAGAAGGGAGCCCAGTTGGATTTCACATTTACCTGAGAAGGAAACAATAATTACGATAAAAATTAGCATTTACATGGCACTTTAAGATTTGCAAAGCACTTACAACTCATCTGATCTTTTTAACAACTCTGCAAAGAAAATGTTATTTTCTGTTCCATTTTATAAAGGAAGAAACTAAGGTCAAGAGAGGCTGAAGGATCTGCCCAGGGTCAGATCACCAGTAAATGTCAGAAGTGGATTTGACAGTTTTCTGCCTCCAAGTCACCAGATTGGCAGGGGCTGGGATAGAGAAGTCTAAGGAGATATTATTGTCTTATGCATTTTGAAAGCAAATATCTATATGGGTAACAGTACTACCAGGGTACCTACTGGTCCATTTGAAGGGGAGAAGAAAGAAAGCAATACATAATGTAACAGATGTGCAATTCATACTTGGTGAAATCACATGTGAAGAACAATCTGATGCAAGCATTGATTTTTCTATGCAGAAAGTCATTCTTTCATGGGTATTACACTGTTGCAGTGTTGATGAATTACAAGGTGTAACTACTGAATCTCTCTCTTACTTTGCTTATCTGCTGCACAACTATTTATACCTTCACTGGCTTTCTAATGCTACAAGGATAAAATACAAACGTCTTCCTCCCTGTCCTTCCTTATTTCATGATGCATAAGTTTTCTCACAATGTATGTTAGAGCAAAGCCCTTCCCTGAACTTGAAATTCAATGTCATGTTTTTCGGCATTTGCACCAGCTATCCTTTACGCCTACAATCTGAGATATAATTCCAACTTTGCAAAAAAAAAAAAAATGATGTACCCATGACACACTTTTAGGTTTAAACCGCATCATTAGCATTTTTCTCCATTATTTTCTTAAGTCTAAACAATCAATAAACAAACAAAAAAAGCCCATTAATCCCTGATTTGTAGAATTTGTCAATTTCTAAGGTGTAAATGCTCACACTGATAATTTAATAGTTGGCTCTCTGGATCTAGACAGAGCTGGTTCCAGCACACCCCTGCCTAGAATGCACTTACTCCTCATCCTTTCCCTTTCAGAACTATTATATTCCAACAGAGTTCTGCTCAGGTGCCATCTCCTCTGTGAAATCTTTTCTTATCTCTGCTAGTAGCTACTGTTCTCGTCCTCTTCAAATCACTTGCCATTTACTTATCTGTAGTTGCCAAGTAAAATGTAAGCTTCTTGAAGGTGGTTATTTCATTCCCAGGCAAGTGATAAATGTCTGAATTGAAGCAGATACTCCATGGGGACAAGCAAATTTTTCATCTCTTTCTTCCTATCTCTGTTTTTGCCTCTCGTGTGTGTGTGTGTGAGTGTGTGTGTGTGTGTGTGTGTCTGTCTGTCTTGTACTCTTTCTGTTTCTATTTTTTTGTTTGTCTCTTTTTTTAGTCCCTGGGGAAGAAAGAGCTTTCTGCTCTCAATTTGGTCTTTACGAGGGAGCCTAGGCTGAGAATATCCTTTAAGGTCCAGAAGGAGAACTTTCTGGTAAGGTTACTAGACAGAATTCCAAGGGTGTTAACATTGTGAATATAGCCTGAAGTTCTTCAGAACTCCATTATTTATTTTTCCCTTCCAAAGGGGAAAACTTTTTATGGGTTTTACTTTAGTTTTCCTATTTTATTTTATTATAATTTCTTTTATCCCATATATTTCACTTAGTGCTGGGAGGACTTCAGAGGTCATTCAATTCTATCTTCTTTTACAATTGAGAAACTGAGGCTTAGGAAGGTTAAGTGTCTTGCACAACGTCACACAGATAATAAGCACCAAAGGCAGGATCTGAACCTAGGTTCTAGCAGTCTTTCCATTGTGCCACACTGCCAAAACTGTTGTCTGAATGACTTCAGGGTAAGTTAGGAGGTCAGAAAGTCAGATTATAGTGAACTTCATCTTCTCTTAGAAGAAGACACTGATGTGTCATCCTTTAAAAAAATAAAAACAAACAAAATTTAAAAAAAAAACCCTCCAGAATGTGCTGTTGGCATGACAGTTGCTTTTTATTTTGCAAATGTGGATTTTCTAACTTCTACAGTCACAAGATGTATGCATCTATGGCTTAGGCTAACCAAGGGGTATTATACTTGGTCTTGATATTTGGCCCCTATGAGATAGGAGATGTAGTTTATTGTTGTTTTCAGGAGTGTCTAATTTTTTGTGACCCCCATTTGGTGTTTTCTTGGCAAAGATACTGGAGTGTTTTGTCACTTCCTTCTCCAACTCATTTGACAGATGAAGAAATGGAGGCAAATAGGGTTAAGTAACTTGTCAAGGGTTACATAGCTGGAAAGTGTCTGGGGCTAGATTTAAACTCAGGAAGATGAGTCTTATGACTCCAGGACTGACACTCTATCCACTGTGACACCTAGCTGCCCCAGGAGATGTAGAAAAAGTGTGACTGATTTTCATCTTATTAGGACCAAATCATTTTTTCCCTTCTCTTCCTCCTTTACTGTTGGGTTTTTAGCTCTTACCTAGAAACTTGTGAATCATTAACTGAAATTTCAGAGCACAGTTGGGTAAAGAACTGGGGTTCAGAGTTGGTAATTATGAAATTCTTGAGTACACTGTAAAAAAATAATAAATCCTCAAATCCATACCACCCAACAACATTGAGCTCTCCGGCAATGCTGCCTGGTGCTGCCAGCCTATCTAGAATGAGAATTACAAATGCACAGGGTCACTTTTCATATTCTCATATGCCAAGCAGGGGTTACTACACAGGGAGGCTGTTCCCTGAGGGAGAGAAGAGTATTTAGCTGCCTCTCGCTGCTGCACCGCAGTTGGTATTTGGATGATACCACTCTGGGGAAATATACACAGTGTCAAAGTCAAGCTGTTACCAGTGGGTGCTTCTATACACAACCACTAAATACTAGGAAGGTTCAAAGGAGAAAACTGGGTATCATAAAGATAGCCTTTGAGAGTACATGACATCCAATGTGACCCATTACACACCAGTCTCTGCACTCCAAAGAACAAACACTATGAATACTGCAAGAGAGTATTTTAAATCTTATTGGAAACCCCCTGTAAATGTTGCCACTTGAGGGATCTATTCCTGGAGAAAAATATAGTGTGTGCTCCTGGGACACCTCTTGGATTCCATTACTGATATTGCGCTTGGGATCGAGTGTGGCAATGCTTTTATCAAGACTATAAAGTGGTTACGAGCCAATTCCTCATATAAAACATACTCAATAACAGTAAGGCTTTTCTTCCTTCCTTCTTTCCTTCTTTCCTTTTTTTTCTTTCGACAAACATGATGTCAGACAAAGGGCATCAGGACTTAGTCTTTGTAGTATAATACAAAATAACAATACATAAACACCTTTGTGAAGGCAGCTGGAAACCCCATGTTTTCTATTAAAAAGTCATGTTCAATCTTCACTGTTGATAGAACAGAATAGCTAACACAGAGAACATTGTATATCAGAAAGGTCAATAGTTATTATGAGCTACAAATATATTTTTTTCCATCCTTCAGGCTGTTTAGCGCATATCACAGCATGAGCAGCTGTCTTCTTTAATGCTTTTAAAATTAGAATCCCAAAGAGGAAGGAAAAATTACGGTTGCAATGATTGCTCTTTGCTTTTGTAAGTTTACTTTAATACACTATTTTATATACATGAATCTTCTATGCAGCCTACCCAAAGGACACAGAACTGGTTGGCAGTATAGTGTTGAGTTGCCAAATTTATTTATTTTTAGTATTCTGGCCAAAATCTCTGTCTCTGGTACAGATGTTGTTAACATACTGTATTTCTAAATGGAAGCACGTACAAGCGTATTACCTATGAACATGCACACTAAGAATGCACATATACATGCACCGTCCCTTTTCATTGTTCTGAAGCTATGTTACTAACAAAAATGGCACCTTGTGACCTGAAACAGTTATGTACTGTTGCTTGGAAAGAGCAGTCAATGATTCATCCACTCCAAACAAAATATTATTGCTTATATGCAGATGCATGGGGGAAAATGGCCAAGGGTTTGCACACATTGATTTTTTAAAATAAAAGAATATTAAACAAACAATCCTAGGAGCTCATGCAAAGAATTGCTATTGCCTTATTTTTTATAACTCCGATGAATTTAGTATGAGTTCATTGTAACAGTATGGTCCTTAAAGGTTAAAGAGTTACTATGATCTATAACTGGGATAGGTCATATGGCCTTCTGAGTGACTGTCCCAAAAGCTCACTCTTTGATTTTATAAATTGATCAACTCATCTATAGGGCAATATTTTATTTGCTAAGACAATAAGATAATAAGAGCTAATGCTTGTTATGTGCCAGGTACTATGTAAGTGCTTCACAATTATTATCTCATTTGATCCTCCCAACAATGCCAGGATATTATCTCCATTTAACAGATGAGGAAACTGAGGAAGACAGATGTTAAATAGTTTATCCAAGGTCACACTGCTAATATGTGTCTGAGGCTGAATTTGAACTCAGATCTTTCTGATTCCAGGCCCCATGCTCTACCCATTGTACCATCTACTTATCACCTTAGAGATGATAACTAAATTTTTTTTGAATGCTCACTTCATTTATCCATATTTGTTTCAGCTACTCTATGAGTATATACGTTCTGATTAGGGGTTAAGGATATTCATTCATTCATCCATTTAATTATCTGTTAAGCAAATGTATGAAGAAAGGAAGAACCATTTTCTAGTTGCTCATGATGCTTTTAGAATTTAAAACTTAAAATCAAGGGGGCTATACTCTGAGGAGGATAAAATACCAAGTAAGACACTCTCCCTGCCCTCAAGAAGCTTATAGGAGATGGGGGTGGAGGATAAAGGCCTGGGAGGTTCTACTGATAGTTGTAAGTGGTAGACAAGAAAGTTCAGGTGAAAAATAATGAGGGCATGATAGTAGGCTTATAAGAAATACTTCGTAGGCTGAATTAACTATACTTAGCAACTAAATGAATTAGGGGCATAAGATTAGTGGGAAAAGCTAATTCAAAGGGTTAGACCCTAAGTGATTAGTGGAATGATGCTTTTATGGATAAAAAGATACCCAGGAAGAAGAACTGGTTTGGAAGGATGGAGAATGAGGTCATGAGCTCATTTCTGGAAACGATGAGCATACTGTGACAGTAGGACATCTGAGGAGAGATGTCTAGTTTGAAGGGAAGGTTGGCAGTCAGAAGAGAAGTTAGGGCTCTTGATACAGACTTGAGAATTGTCAGAAGAGCAATAACAGTTAAAACTGTGGGAATGAATACGATGGCCAAGCTGAAGAGGGAAGAGGATGAATGACAGAAAAAATGACTTAATTTTGGAGGTGTGAGATGGAAGAGAAAACAATGGAGAAAGAATAAACGCCCAGATATGTAGGAAAAGAGTCAATAAAGTGCAATGCCCTGGAAATGAATGGAGCAAGATGTCAAGAAGGAGAGGAGGGAAGAAAGGTGGTGGTAGTATCGGTGAAAGAGTGGTAAAAGGACTTAGAAATGAGCAGAGGTTGATGCTCACAAATATCCTTAGAGCACAGCTTCTTAACATAGTGTTTTAAGTTGGTATTTATAAAGTATTTTGATACTTGTATTTCAATAGAATTAGGTTCCTTTGAAATCCTATATATTTTATTTTATGCATTTAAAAACCCATTCTGAGAAAAGGCCACAGTCTTCGCCAGACTGCTAAAGGGGTCTGTGCCAAACTAAAAAAGCAATTCTTGCCTTTGAGAGAACAGTTTCAGCTGAGCAGTGGGAGAAGATGCTACATTAGATGAAGTAATATATTGAGTAGGAGGCAAGGAAGTGAATGTAGTGAATATAAATTGTTCTTCTGAGAAGTTTATTAGTGAATAAGAGGGATACAATGGTAGCTTGGGTGTAGGTAGAAGTGTCCAGGAAATGTTTTTATTTTAATTTAATCTACTATATGCATAACACTGGGCATTTGGGACATATAATAAAATTCTGATAAGACATGGTCATGAACTTGTAAGCTCCTCTGGAGTTTAGAGTCTAGTAGGGGGATCTGACACATAAAAAAAGAACTATATTATAGGATAGTACATGATAAATTCATTAGAGAAATTCAAAGTACTATGTGATATCTAAGGTGGGGATAGGTCACCATTGTTTGGAAAAATCAAGAAAGCCTTGTGGAGGAGGGAGAAGATAATTTGGGTTTTCAAGTGTGTGTAGGATTCCAAGAAGCAGAAGGTG
The DNA here is from genome assembly GCF_028372415.1 of Notamacropus eugenii. Taxonomy (NCBI): domain Eukaryota; kingdom Metazoa; phylum Chordata; class Mammalia; order Diprotodontia; family Macropodidae; genus Notamacropus; species Notamacropus eugenii. The sequence goes on along the minus strand of NC_092878.1, from coordinate 50,973,639 downwards.
GATTTGATTTTCTCCTTCTTTTCTTCCTTTTATCTTCCTCCTCCTCTCCATTTTTCTTTTCCTTTGAGAGGTGGGAAAAGTGAGAGTAAATTGTGTGGAATAAAGGCCCCAAAGTGGAGGACCACTGGGGTGAATAGGAGATGGAAAATATTCCAGTCTGGCTGGAGCATAGGATTCATGAAGGAGAAGAGAATAAGAGGATGCTAGGATCAGAATGTTTTTTAGGACCGGGGAAACCTGAGCATGTTTGGAGGCAGAGAAGATATCGATGATGGAATACAGGTAGAAGATGATGGATGGTTTAAGATGTACCATACAGGCTAAGGAACTAGCTTTGAAAATAAAGAAGGATATTTCTTTCCCAGAGAATAGTGGAAAGGGAGAGGAAAGCAAAAGTAGAAAATCTGAAGTTGGGATAAGGAAATTTCCAGAATTTCATGTTACATTGATTTGTTTCCAGAAAAGTTTAAGGCAAAGTTATAAAAGGATAGTGTTTAGTGTAGATTTTAGAAAAGTAGGAAAAGGTTTGAAAAAGTTGGTTTGAGGAGTACATTAGAGAGTTAAAAAAGATGTGAAGACTGTATAAGAATTTCTGAGTAGTGGCGAGGTCCAGATTGAGATCAGAGAGCACGAAATTATAGTGAACCAGAATGGTTCCATGACCTTCTCCATCAATGCTTGGAAGCCCAGGAATGGAGGGAGAGCAAAAATGGAGGGAGAGATGCCAAGGTTCAACCAGGGATGAGCATTGGCAAGGCAGGAAGAGGGAAAATTCAACCATCACATCCAGCAGTTCTAAGATTCTAGTGAAAACAATGTTGAAATGGCCAGCTGTAAATTGTAGCTATTTCCAAGAAGATACTCAACATTAAATATCCTTTGACTCAGAGATATCACTGCTAGTTCTATACCCAAAGGACATCAAAGAAAGAGGCAAAGGTCTTATACATATAAAAATATTTGTGGCAGTTATTTTTTTGTAGTAGTCAGTCCTAAACTGAAAACTAAGAGGGTGCTTGCCTATTGGGGAATGCCTAAAGCAATTATGGTACATGAATGATATGCTATTTTGTCATAAGAAATGGTATACTATTGTGTTATAGGTTTCAGAGGAAGCTGGGAAGACATCCATGCATTCATTCAGAGTGTAGTATGTAAGAACTAGGAGAATAATTTGTATAATGATAACATCATACAAATAAATTTAAAAGACTTTAGAACTTGGATCGTTGCAAAGATTAAACCATGAGTCTAGAGGACTGAAGATAAAGCATTCCACCTAGCTGCTCCTGACAGAAACAGGATGAATATAGAATGTGGAATGAGACATACTTCTTTGGGCCTAGCCCATGTGAGAATTTGTTTTGTTGGACTATGTAAATTTATGAGGGTTTTCTTTTCCTTTCTTTTTTTTTTATCATTCAATTGATGATGACAATGGGAAGGAGGGAGAATAAATGCTTGTAAAATAAATGAAGAAAATTTTAAACATTAAAAAATGGTTGGTTGTAGAGTTCAGAGTTAAAAGGGCGTACTGGATAGTGGTAAACACAAAATTTGGAATCAGTAGTTCTGGGTTCAAGTCCTGGCTCTGACACTTACTAGAATTTTTGAGGATACAAAGTTATCATCCACTTGGAGTAACACGGGAAAGTGATCTTGGGAAAAGTCATTTTCCTCATTTGTCTTTTATTTTTGTTTCCTCCATTTCTTCCTATGCAGAATGGAGCAGGAAGAATTGGAGAAGGTCAAAGAATTTGAAGTCACAATAAGGTCAAACATGAAATTAAAGAAGGTAGAAGTTTTTCCTAATGGGGATGAGAGAATCAGGAGGCTGAGAGGTTGCGCTAGAGGTATGTGTTAGCCATGAGATAAGTAGAAGGAGGAAAGTGTGTGGAGCTATTGCAAGAATATGTTGAAATAACTATGCTCCAATTAGGATGCAGGCACACACCTCTTTGCTTCTAAAAACTTGCCTGCTTAGTAGCATATCTGAACTGAGGGCTTATGGTGTATTGTAATGGTGGTATGGTGGTAAAGGAAGAGGAGGTGAAGTGGTCTCTGTCAACATATGTCTCATATCAATAATCCAATAACCTGTTAAAAGAAGCAGCTGGTGGGTGGCACAGTGAATCGATCGCTGCGTGTGGAGTCAAGAAGGAATGAGTTCAAATCTGGCCTCAGACACTTGATAGCTGTGTAACCCTGGGCAAGTCACTTCACCTCTGTTTGCTTCAGGTTTCTCCACTATAAAATGGAGATAATAATGGCATTTAGTTTGCAGGGGTATTGTGAGGAATAAATGAGATAACATTTATAAAAAGCACTTGATGCAGATGCCTGGCACATAGTAGGCACTATAGAAATGTTTTATTCCCTTAATTAAATAGACATAGTGGATATTTGATTCGTTGACCAGATTTGTCAATCTTGTTCCATCCAAAGCATTGTGGAGTAGAACTTTTTTCCTAGTTATGCTTAGATTTTTGCATTATATTGTCTGTCACTGGTCCACAATTTTGGAAAATGATTAAATTCTGGTACAATTTGAAGAACCAAAGTTGCATAGTCTATTATTGTGGATTACATTATTTCACATAATATACTTTTGCACCTTGACTTTCCACCAGTGTAGATTTTAGACACTAAAGTCTGAAGAAATAAAATGGAGAATTATTCAAAAAGTCAATGGAGAGGCACATGAAGGGCATGAGTAGCTTTGTGTAATTCAGTGCAAAGAAGTATGGAGAAGTAGTATAAAGGGTGTCTTCCTAAAAAAACATGATTGACAAAGAAAGACAAGGATGATCCATCTGTATAAAAATATTGATAGCAGCTCTTTTCATAATAATCCAGAACTACTGTGACGGTGTCTATCTACTGGGAAATAGCAAGATGATTTATGACATGTAAATGTAATTGAATATTATCCCACCATAAGAAATGATGAAATGGACAGTTGCATAGGATGCTGGGAAGACTTCTATGAACTGATTCAGAGTGAATTGAGCAGAACTAGAACATTTTATACAATAACATCATAATGAAAAGCAACTTTGAAAGATTTTACAACCCTGATCCATTTAATGATAAAACAAGATTCCAGAGACTAAATATATTACCTTGGTTTTGTTTTCAGGCTTTGTTTTTTTGTCAAGGAAGTAGTAGCCTTAATTAGTCAATCAACAAGCATTTATTATATGCCATGCACTGTGCCAAGAACTGGTTTAAAATGTAGGATGGGACATACATTTTTGGATATAGCCCAGTGTAAGAATATTAGTGCTAGAGATTATTCTTTTTTCTTTTTTAATTTTTAAAAAATGTCACTGAATTTTTTATTTAAAATTTTTTCCATTTTTCATTTTTTCATTCCAAATTCAAAAATTTGAAATTTTTCAAAATTTCAATTTGCTTGGGTTAGGACGCATTTATTAAGGGCAGACTAGGTACTGGACCTCTGAATCATACTGCCTGTGGAATCTTAGGCAAATCACCCAATCTCTCAATGTCCCATGGCAAATATCTAACATCACAAATTGAAGAACAATTCTTTCCTCCCATAGGACGTTTTGACCTAGAGAGGTCAAGTGACTTATTCAAGGTTGCATGATCAATGACTGACAGAGTCAGGCTTCTAGGAACTTTTACACAAAACTTTCAATGAACTGATTGCCATTGAGAGGGAATTCAACTATTTAATGCAAATTGTGTTTGTGCATCAATAACATTCCTAGCAATTTTCAATTGCTTGTGAAGCTGAGTTTCAGTTGGCAAAAAGCTTCAAATCATCTCTAAAGAGCAAATGATTCATGTTCTGATGCTTCTCCTTGTGTTTTCCTTAAAGCCATGACCAGTGTTATTTCATCTTCAGCTTAATCAAGTCAGTCTCAAGCAGAACTGAATGAGTCTCCCTGAAATATTTCCTGATTTATATGTAAAGCTCCCGAGATTGGATAGTCTTTCCCTTCCGTTGAAAGATGATGACATTCCATTTACTCACTGCATATATTGGTGCTGTTATTATTTCTATTGGTAGATAATAACACTGCAGTTCTTCTGATGGTATATATGGATGCCTTGTGGTAGTGTTAAGAAAACTAAATTCCCGTCTACCATTGTGGCTTGTTGGTGCCTGGCTTCTGTGGAGTGGTAGAATGAGAATAGGATTTGGAGTCAGAGGACCACATGTGCTACTTCCTAGTTCAGTGATTCTCCAGTACATCACTTCACCTCTCTGGTCCTCTGCTTCTCCATATATAACATACTTTTGTTAACCCCTTCACAGGACTTATGTGGGGATCCAATGACATAATGTATGTATGTGAAAGTCTTCTGTAACTATGAGACACAATATCGACACAAATTATGATCATTACAATGTTTAACTGTTTTAATATCATGAACCTGTCTTTCTTAACCAATCAATCCATATCCAAAGTAAAAGAAAAAATAAGGAAAAGTCAACCATCGGAGAAAGTCACCCAAAAGATAGTTTCATGCATAAGTCTGTTATGCCTTTTCACAAAACTCTTGATACAAGCTATTAAGGTTTACCTTCTTACTCTGAAACCAACACCCTCTGCCAACTAAGGCACATGATCATGTATGTCAGCTGTGTGGTAATTTAAGAAAATGTAAGTGTGCTTTTAAAGAAGAAAAATTAGCAAAGAAAAACTTTCCTTTTCCCTCTTCAATTGAACGAATTATTGAATAAATCACCTTAAAGTGCACACATGCACATAGTTCTGGTGAACGACAACGTCTATGCGGTTAAAAGTTCTATACTTTGGGAGAAACCAAGTCACCTAAACTTCTTTGAAAATCATCAATAATAATTTCTTTCCAGCTATTTTGACAATCTTCACCATCTGCCTTCTTGGTTTGCTGAGGGAAGAAATAATCAATGAGATACATTCAGAACATGTAATCTCTGTAAGGTGATATTCTGGGGATTTTTCCATATTTATATTTCCCCCCCTACATTGTATTATCACTACCCAAGAGCCCATGCTGTTATTTTTTTTTCCAAGTCTGAAGATCACCCCATGGATTAACAAATGATTGAGGATTCTCTCTTAAAAGACTCTTTAAAAAACTGTCAGAATCAGCCTGAGACAAAGATTTATTATGAACTATTTAAAGGGCTTAATATATGTATCCCCAATGAGCCCTTGGAGCAAACTAGAAAGGAAGAGTGGAATTCTCAAAGAATAGGAAAAATTCTCCAATGCCCCACTTTCTTCACACCATGATTACTGTTTACTCAAAGGATAAAATGCCTAACCTGTCACATAAAGTCTTCAGAAGCCACATTCCTGCTGATGTACAGTAAAAACAGAACAATGAAGAGCGACGTTCATGTGCCCAAGAAAGGCGGATGCAATTTACTTTCTAACCTGTTCACTAACACGCTAATATGGAGGCATCTTGTAGAAGGAGCTGATCCCCTGACCCAGGCAGCAATCAAACAACTGTCAGACTGTTTTCTGTAACAGAAGCTGCGACCATTACCTTAATTATACGTTCCTGGATGACAAACCTTCCTTAATGAGCAACTTTTCTCCCATATGTGTTCCTGTTCACCCCTTCTGTCCTTGAAAAGGCCCATCGCAGATCATTTCAATTGGAAATTGTAAAGCATATTCATAAGTATCCTTTCTAACAGGTAATAAATACTACCTTACGCAGGCTGTTTGCTTTATGAGAATGCCAAGATATAATTAAAATTATAGGCCTGTACTCCAGGGAGGAACAGGAAAAGAACTGCTCAACAGGGTTGGTAAACTTCTCACAGGCCTTGGAGTTCATTCAGTGTTTCTCCTTCAAGCTTGGGTGTCCAATTTGCCGTTCATCTCTTTTATATCTGCGTTTTCCTCTATAATCAATACAAAAATATTTACAAAATACCTACTATGAGCCAAGCATGGTGATTGCTTATGAACAGCTATGAGGAATAACTGGGGGAAAGGGTAGTATTGTGGAAAGAGTTTCATATTTGTCGTCTGGGTTCAAACCTTAGCTCTACAATCTTGTGTGAGGCCTTAGATGTATCTCTTCCCATATTTGGGTCTCAGTTTTCCCATCTGTAAATTGAAAGGGTTGGACTAAAAGCCTCTAAAGTCCTTTCCAGCTCTAAGTCAGGGGACCTTGGTTCAAATCATAAACTCTCTGGGCCTCAGTTTTTTCATCTGTAAAGAGTGAGATTAGATGGTCTCTAAAGTGACTTCAGCTCTAAATCTATGACCCTCAACTGACATACTTTCTTCCTCATCTTGTCCTTGCCCACCCAGACACTGGGAACTCCAAAGGGCCCCTGCCAAGCTCCTGGAACCCCCTAGCTTTAGAGTAATTATCAGTAGTCACTGTTGTTGTTCCCCACACGGCTTGAGGTCTTTGCTTTTTTTGATCTCATTAAAGGGGCCATGCCCTGGCTACTTCTTAAACAGGCCTATTCAATGAATGGGCATTGCCTCACCCTAAGTGAATAGCTGCCAGGAAGGGGCAGCTAGGTGGTACAGTGGATAGAGCACCAGGGGAGCAGTCAGGAAGACCTGAGTTCAAATCTCATCTTAAACACTTGACACTCACTAACTGTGTGACCTTGGGCAAGTCACTTAACCCCAACTGCCTCATCCTGGGTCATATATCTGGTCACTGGATTCAGATGGTTCTGGAGGAGAAGTGAGGCTGGTGACCAGATATTGTTCTTCTTTGGCAACCAAGGACGAACACATATTCCCACCCAGACCCTGAGGCTTTTGCTCTTTTTTTTTTTTTTTTTTACAACTTTCTCCTCTCCTACACTTGCCTCCTTTATTCCCCTCTTTTTAAATGGTTTCTTATTCTCCAACATTTAGAAGAAATAGGTATGAATATCTTTGAATGAGCTAAAGGATTCAGTTTCCTTTTCGAAAGGATTTTACTATTTAAGTGGATAAAACAAAATTTTCACATGGAAAGAACATTCTTTTTTAAAAGTCACTTAAAGGAGAAAACTTATAATAGAAAGTCATGTTTACAGAGAACTTCAGCATTTATAAACCACCTTCCTTATAAAAATCCCTTGAGGTATCGAGTGTAGGCATTAACATGTCCATCTGATATTTGAAGAAACTTAGGCTTAGAGAAACCACTTTCTTATGGACTTTCTTATCCATAGAAAGGATTTACTAAGAACCAAAGCCAGGATACAAAACTGGGGTATCACAACTCCAAATCTCGAGTACTTACACTATTTGGTGCCTTTCCTAAAATCTTTCTTTCCCTCCTAGGAGAACAGTGAGGAAAAATACCAAATGGAAGGTAATATAAACATCCTTCAGAGTTAGAATATTTCAAATTAGAATGCTTTGATGTAAGCAATAATAATGATGATACTAATATTAATAATTATAATAGCTAGTATTTACACAGCACTTTAAGGTTTGCAAAGTGCTTTCTAAATATTTCAGTTACACTGGCAAAAGCCTTGGCAGGTACATGCCCATTTTACAGAGGGAGGATTTGAGGCAGATTAAAAGACTTGCTTGCCCACGGTTACACAGCTAATGAGAATTTTCATTTATTACTGTGTGGTTTTGGGCAAAGTACCTAACTTCTCTGGGTCTTAGTCTCTTCTTCTATAAAATAGAGATAATACTTGTACTGACAATCTCCCGAATGAAATAGAGTGATGTAAATCTTGTTAGAACTGCAAGACACCATGTAGATTCAGAATATTATTATCATTCCAATTCAGTAGTTAACCACTTGGAGAACAGGGCTCTTGTTTGTTTTATACAAGGATTTGTAGTCAACCAGGAAGATGATTCATTTGGATGACTACTGTTAACTTAAGCAGGTAATGAAAGAATACCCTATTATTTGGAATATTCAAAGGGAAGCATTATGGCCACTGGTTGTGGAGGGTGTAAAAGAGATTTCTGCTCAGTTACAGGTTGCACCTGGTAACTTCCATCCCTTGCAACTATAAGATTCTACAGTCTTAGAAAATAGTATGGGTTATTGGGAAGTATCACAAGACAGAGGATCAGGAAATCTGGCTCAGTTTCAAATTGGCCACTAACAAATTGTATGACCTTTCATAACCCACATAACCCTTCTGGGCCCTAGGATCCTTGACCGTAAAATACAAATAACATTATTTTTCTTGTCTACTTGGAGAAGTGCTATAAGAATCAAATAAGATAATAACTCTGAGTGTGCTTTGAAAAATAGACCTCTATACAAAGGTAAGTCTTCATTGTTCAAAACTGAATAAAGAAAAGTATGTGCTAAGGGAACCATGTCAATGAGAAGAGACACGTGGGCCAAGAATGTTCAAAAATTAGATTAGGTGTAAAAACAAATGAGGCTTTACCAAAATCTGAATTTTAACAGAAATGAATAAATCAACCCACCAACTTTGTATTTCAATATTTAAAAGCTACTGACCTTTCAGGCCAGGACATCATACTCATGATCGTAACTTTAGGGGGAATATACATTGGCGACAATTTGTTTTTGCAAATTCATCTATACTGTCATCCTGTCTAAAAAGTCAGGAGAGAGTTTCATATATATATCTATATATATATATATATACATACATACTGATTTTGCAAGAAGGGTGTTGCTGGAAGACGATGGGATAATAAAATACAAAAATGGAAGGAGAAATAAAGGAAAGAACGAAAAAAGGAGGAAAAGGAGATAGGAAAATTGGGTATGAAATAAAACAAAGGAATAAGAACAGCCACAAAGAAATAACTGGGTAATAGAACCTAGAGACAAAGAAAAGGAAAGATGGAAATGAAACAATAAGGGAATGTAGAAACAGAGATACTGATAAAAGAACCAGAGGAATGGAAGGGCTGTGGGAAAAGATGCTTCATATGTCTGTGTTTGATGTACAGGGGCACCATGCCTGATGCAGTGGATAGAGCAATGAACCTAGAGTCAGGAAAACTTGAATTCAAACATGACCTCAGACATGCACTAGTTGTGTGACCCTGGGTAAGTCACCTACCCTCTGTCTACCTCAATTTCCTCCATTGTAAAATGGGAATATTAACAGCACCTATCTCAGGATTATTGTAAAGATCAAATCTGGTAATATTTGTAAAACATTTTCTACAATGCTTGGCTCTTAGTAAATGTTAGAAAAATGCTAATATCTTTCCTTTTCCCTGTTAACAAGTAATTGATGCTGTCTGGTAGAAGGCTGCATGTGGCAACTAGTTAGACTTTCTTCAGCCAACTGACAGGATCTACCAGCATATGACGCAAGGATTTCTTTGGACAATATATCAATTTATTAAATTAGAAGCATGAATTATCAACTAATCTCTAATTATTAGGCAACATAAACCAAATCAGCTTGGTATAATAGAAACAGAACTGAAGCCGAAGTCTAAGATACCTGACTTCTGATCTTAGCTCTATAACTAATTAGCTCTGTGACCTTCATCAAATTAATTACATTCTCTGGGCATCATTTTCCATATTGGTAAAATAAGGATAATACCAGGTGACCTCCCTATGTCCGGGGTCTGTTGCAAGAAACAGATAATAAAAGTTTTGTGGATTTTTTTATTCTGTAAGGTCCCATACATTTGGGTAATGATCATAAAGATTAATTTTTTGAGGGCAGAGACCCTCAAAGTAGTCTAATACTATCTTATATCCCCAACACTACCTGTCACAGTACATTGCACATAGCAGAACATAAGGTTCTTCAGGGCAGGAGTTATTTTGATTTTGTTTTAATATTCCTTATTAATATTTGTTTCCATTAATATTTATTTAATACTCTACATGTCTGACATGTAGAGTAGCAGGCACTTAGTAAAAGCTTATTGAGTTGAGTTCATTTGATTAGTAGATTTATAAAAAAAATAAAGCATTTGTGGAACAATTACTAATTATATACAGAAGGATACAACACAAAGTAAGATTTAAATAAATATAGTCCCTAAGGAACAGTATCGCACTTCTTCATAGTTTGTATCGATACCTATCTATTGCTATTAAATCTTTTTAATGCAAAAATTGCATTTTCTTTCTTCACTTTAAGGGGAAAGTTTTAACTTTTTCTTCAAATATATATAAAAAAGCAGGTACAGAAGGACTGCCAACAACAAAGAAGAAATATTTGGAGCTGGGTAGAATTAATTTCTGGTCACTCATGACCCCTTTCCAATTTTCCGTTTTTTTTTGTCAAGAAGGCTTTTAATAGGCAGTAGTTAGTATAAGGCTTTACAATGGACAGAGTGCCAGGCCTAGGATCAGGAAGACTCATCTTCCTGAGTTCAAATCTGGCCTCAGACATTTCCTAGTTGTGTGACCTGGGTCAAGTGATTTCACCCTCTTTGCCTTAGTTTCCTCATCTGTAAAATAAGCTGGAGAAGGAAATGGCAAAACGTTCCAGTATCTTTGCCAAGAAAACTCCAAATGGGGTCATGGAGAGCTTAACAGGATGTAAAAGATTGAGCCACAACCTAAGACTGACTGAAGTCAGAAGAACTGACTTCAACCTGGTCTGCTCAACCGGGCTACTTACAGCCTGCCAAAGGATTTTGGGTGGTCCTGGAAAAATGTAGGGCTGACACCGTGCATTCTCTCCTATTTGTCATGTGACCTGTGGCAACCAACCGTCATCAGTCTGCCACTAGTCCAACTTATCTGCCAGCTGAAGAAGTTTAACCTCTACCTATTACCAAGTTGTACAGGTTTCCAAAGTGGATGATACCACTCCCTGGGAGTGCTGGAACGAAGGGGAGGGGGTGGTGGTGGTAACATCAGGTGCAATTGGGGGGACATTGAATAAAAATAAGGGGGTGGTGGAAGCATAAGGAAAGAAGAGAAGAGAAGAAAAATTTAAAAAACCATTTGTACATGTTTCATCTGTTGTGTGACAGAGTTAAAGTCATAGTGATTACATTATTTTCCAGATAAATGCACTAAATGCAATATGTTATAACCAATTTTAAATTATATACTAATACCATTTTATATTACATACTTAAACAGTGTATTATAACCAATCAGTTGTCAAGTCCACCAATAGGTCTTAACAAGCAAGTATTGGCAGGCAAACATGTTGCACATTGTCAAGAAGTATAGCATACATCTGCAGGAATATATGCATGTAATAACTTGTTTACAATATGATACTATATAATAAACTATTGAACTTAAGATATTATTTAAAATATATATATGTATATATGTTTGAAATGATGCAAATTTCAAAAACGTTAAAGGGTTAAAGTAGATTTTCAGGGGGGTGTGAGTAATTCTTTTTGAAAAGGAGGTGGCAGGTTAAATAAGTTTAGGAACCTCTGCTGTAGCTGTGCAGCCTTGAGAAAATCACCTCACCTTTCTGTGTCTGTTTTTTCATCTATAAAATAAGGAGGTTGAATTGACTTATTGCTACAATCTTTTCCTGCTCTAACATTTTACAACTTTTAATTCACAGAGGGATAAAGAGCCAGAAAAAAGCTAGAGTCAGATTCATCAACAGCTGTGGTGTTTATATGCTCTCAATGACATCTTAAATAGACTCCTTTTCCCTCTATAGAAGGTTCTTTCTCCTTGTTTCCTCGAAGATGTCTTTAAATTTCACATCTCTACTAAGACTTTTTTGCCCCAGAGAAAGTCAACTCTTGTTATCCATCCTCCTATCTACTAATTTTGGGTAATTCATATACCTAACACTAATAATAAAACCGTGAACACTAATCCAATGATATGAGGGTTGTGCCAGAGCATGCTTGATTCCCTCCAGACAGCCCATTGTTAAATTTTCAGCGTGAGCATTTTACTCTCTGTAAATCAGCAAATGCTACAAGTCAGTTACTGTTTTATTGATTACCCAACTTAAGAAAGTGATGGAGAAAATGTTAATAATGCAAATTAAACTTAAATGCAGTTTGATGTGGTGCTCCATTTTCCCCTATGGAGAACTAGTTGTTAAATATTTACCAGCATACCACTGGATATGATGAAAAGGTTTATCCCCTATGGTGCTTCTCTTTTTTGGTTGCATTGCTACCTGTATGTCAACAAGTCTTTTTTTGATGTGCCATCTGCATCAGGGTGTCTATGTAACTCATTTATGTACAGACTCCAATGGAATACATTTGGTTAGAGGATACTAAAGGAAGTGCAGCCCTGGCCGACCAGTTTTTCTTTCTGGTAATATGGAGAATGTGATGCAGTTGCCTAGAACACCACAAAACTTACTATGCTTTCTCTTCTGTCTCTACCAGGGGTGGGGAACCTGGGGCCTCAGGCTACATGTGGCCCTCTAGGTCTTCAAGTGCAGCCCTTTGACTGAAAATTTGGATTCAATCAAAGGGCTGTATTTGAGGACCTAGAGACCCACATGTAGCATGGAGGCCACAGGTTCCCCAATCCTAGTCTATACTATGGCATCCCAGATTTCCTGTGTCTCCCACCAGAGCAGATATAATGAGTCTATTCTAACACACAGCAGTCCTGGGAGAAAATCATTGTATTATAGCAATGTGGAGATGGAACAAACTTCAGAGATCCCCTAGCTCATGGTTCACAATGGGGAACTGGGGACCCAGTCTGGACTTGGAGTCAGAAATGCATCTGAGTTCTGCTACCTACCAATTCTGTGAGAATGGGCAGGTCATTTAACCAACATAACTTGTAACATCCATTCCAGTTCCATGTTCTTTAATCCTTAATTTGCAGAAGACTCAAGATTCAGAAAGAAGTGACAAGGTCACCCAGTTTGCTATTAGCAGTCATGTACCCCAAACCCAGGTTTTCTTGACTCCTCATCTAGTGCTTCCCCATTATGCTAGATAGAGAAATATGAATATTAGCTTGAAACTAAAACAGAGAAAAAATGACCTACTTTGCTACATCAAGGTCTTAGCCAAACAAATAAAATTATTAAGACTCTGGAACTTGAGGAACTTTAATTGATAGAAAGCAAAAACTAATGCATACATCAAGGAACAGGACACGATTAGAAACAGATTTCCAGCTCACAAGCATCATATATGGGAGGTTTCTTAGGGAGGGAAAGTGACAAATAAAATAATTTTTAAGAAATAGTAAATGTTTGAATTGCAGTCAAAATCACTTTAACTAATTGGCACAAGCCATAAAAACTAATAAACAGAGTCAAGTGATACCATGGAGAAAAGCTTCTCAGTTCCTACATTACCTTAGATTAAGGCTTCCCAAGGAAGATGGGAAAAGAAGAATGTCCAGTTTTGTTCAGTGTGAAATTTATGGGTTTTTTGGGGGGTTGGGGGGGGAGATGTAGCTTTCTCAATTGGGTTACTTAATGGCAGGTCACATATGTCTAAGGCAGGGGTTGACAAATTACTGCCCACAGGACAAATTTGGCCTACTGCCTGTTTTTGTAAGTTTGGGCGAAGAAAGGTTTTTACATTTTAAATAAAGTTTTATTGTATTTTACAATGTAAAAAAACAAAACAAAACAACATTTTTAGCTCCTCAGCTGTACAAAAACAGACTTTGCAGACTAAAAGTCAGCTACCCCATAGTTTGCTGACCTTAGGTGTAGAGCAAGTGTGGGAAACCTATGGCCTTGCCATCACATGTGGCCTTCTAGGTCCCCAACTGTGGTCCTTTGCCTGAATCCAGCTTTCACAGAACAAATCCCTTTAATAAAAGGATTTGTTCTGTAAAACTTGGACTCAGTCATAGGGCTGTAACTGATGATCTAGAGGGCTCCACGTGGCCTCAAGGCCGCAGTTTCCTCACCCCTGGTCTAGAGTAAAGGAAGACAGTCATTTTTTTTTTTTTGGCATGCTTTGTATGCAAAGACAAGAATGGGCATAGAACTATTCTGTTACTTGGGCATATATATACTTTGGAAAGTAAGAGACTGGAAAGGTAGTAGGGAGAAGGAAGATATAGGTTCATAATACTAGGTCTGCCACTTACTACCTCTGTGACCTTGGGCAAGTCACATAATAAAAATTACTGTAGTTTCTAACCTCTCAGTTTCCTCTTCTATAAAACAAAGGAATAGGAGCAGATTAGGAGTGTGCTGATAAACATTTAACAATTGGCTCTCTGAGTGGTGGGGGGGGGAAGGTGTGCCCATGACACATTTTAAAAGTTAATCTGCATTATTAACATTTCTCCATCATTTTCTTAAGTCTAAACAATCAACAAAACAATAAATCACTCCCTAATTTGCATCATTTCACTGTTTCCTGAGATGAAAATGCTCACACTGAAAATTTAACAATAGGCTCTCTTGGACAGATTTGAGCTAGCTCCAGCATGCCCCTGGAACAGATGGAGGCTGAGGTTGCTTCTACATCTAGGTTCCTGTGAAATTTCCATAAGAGCACTCAAATAAATAATCTTAGCAAGGAAAAGATCCATTGTCTGAAGAATGGGATTTAACATCTCCCAGGCCTGCTACCAAATAGTCATTGGGTTCATTATTTTCTCCACTTTCTACAGGAACAGAATTGGGGAGTTTCATGTCCCAGATTGATTCCCCGGAGTTGGCTATTGACCAAACCAGTAATAGAATGCTGAATTGTAGCTTGGTTCTGACTTTGCAGAAAGTGATGTTTCTCCTCAGGGCCAAAGGGAATCAGTGACTTTGAAAAGGAGTCCAAGGGATTTATTCTGGGGCACTAGAAAGGGGACAGAGGAAGGCCATGTCATTGGGACTCAATCCATCAGAAAATACTGTCACTCCTCTCTTTCTGGTTCTTGCTGTTGGTGTCATGAATGAAAGGAGATCTATAATAGAAAGCATGATCCAATTATGCTAGGCATGGCTGTGTACTGGGATTAGGACAATGGCATCCATTGGTTTCCTAAGAAAGGGTCCAGTTTTCTGAGAATCAGGCAGTGTTCCCTTTGTATAGCTCTCACACTAAAGGAACACATCCACCTTGGAGCTTCTGTGTATAAATCACAAGCCATAATAAAGGAGATGTCCCGAAGACTTGCAGGGTTAATCAACCAACCATTAAATCATCTTTATTAGGTAATATTTGAAACAACCTGCCACGGTCTAGAGTATGCTGAGGGAGCTGGGCTGTTGGTTTGGTGTCTGCAGGCTTTAGGGGAAAAGGGACTTTTAAAGCAGCTAAGTGGAGTCATGCAAAGATAGTATAGAACTACAGGAGCTGTGGATTGGGTCGGAAGACTGGGTCTGGTTTTCATGTAGCAGTTACCTGAATCCTGTTTGAATTTCTGGCCTTCTTTCATAAACATAGTTTCTGAAAAGCACTTCTCTGAAAGGTGAGACAGCTTTTCTTATTGTCTGCTTGGGCTTGCATAGTGAGCCTGGGAAGAGACTGGGTGTCACTGAAGAATGCAGAATGGTTACACATAGGCATGTTGACTTTGTGGTCACTTGGTAGCTACATAAGATATTCAGTGTTACCTGGGTCATCCTGGATTAGGGTACTGTATCGAAGCAATTTACCAGGAAGTAACTCTGGTTATAAAACCACATAGCCCTTCCCATCCCTTTCCCACCCCCTTCTGATTAGTGTTCTAGCAGGTCCCAGGGATGGGAATTTTGAGAACAAAGCAGAATGCTTGGTGCACTTATTTGCATGTCAATTTCCAGAATGCTTCTCCAACTCTTCACTATGCCATAGTGATGCTTTTGTATCTTCTCTGTCTGGGAACAAAATGAAAAGAAGGGTCTGAAGTGGGTCAGCACAGTGTCCTGGCACGTCCCCTGGTTGAGCTGTTGCCCAAGAGGGTGAAAGCCTGGCTTCTATGGCTCTCTGGCTCATCAGCTCCACGAAACAGACATGCTGAGCAGGAAGACCAGGTCTCTACAGGGGGTTTAAAGCTGAGCCCTCTGAGCACTGACCATGGGAATGTTTTTGCCCACAGACTGAGGGGAGAGTGGTGAGCAGGGCTGCCCTCGCTGAAGTGTAATAATCCTCAGTTGTCATCAATCCAAATCTTACTCCCCTCTGACTTTTGTTTGGCCTGACCACACATCTAGCTGGGAAAAGAAGCATGAGAGGTAGATTGGAGGGGAAGTGGAACTTTCCTTACTTTAGGATGAAAGTAAGGTCCTATTCTTACATTCAATCCATTGTAAACCACCCTGGTTCCTTTATAAAATGGTGCAAAACAGTTTCAAAATGTGTTTGTTTGTTTTTTTTTAGTTTGCCTTACAGGAATGTTTGAAGTAATGTGTGCGTGGAGGCAGATTGATGTAGTTAATACAGGCAATACCCAAAGTGGGCTCAGGAAAACTGGGTTTGAATCCTGGCCCTGATCCTTTTGGACAAATTTCACCTTTGAGTGTCTTAGTTCTCCTGTATGTAGGATGATGGTGTTGGATGAAACTAGACCATTGCTAAGGTACCTTTGTTCTCTAAATCTCAAGATTTTTTTATAGTATTATATTATTGGATCCATTTTCCCCTGTCATGCAAGAGTATTCTCTATAGTTCATCCACATGAGTATAGATCATTCAATTTTTAAATGGCTCAGTTTTCTGTCATTTCCCTTGAGACATTCATTTTTGCATCTCCTAAGAAACCACAGCTCATCTAGAAATTTAGCAAATAATGATTCTCAGTCGGCTAAGTTACTGTTATTCAGACCACTGCCAAAGAAGCATATCGCATGCTGAATTCAAAAAGATTTTTTCATTGTCATCTGACATTCTGTATATTAAAACAATATTATTAAAAGTCACATTAATTTTATTCTGGTAAATTTTTAATGTGCAGTTATAAGGTAATCAGAGAAGATTTATATATTATACATGTAAGTATGTGCTATAGCAATAAATGTTTGCCCCATAAAAATAATAATATAGGAGAGTTTGTAGTTATTAAGGCAAGTGAATTGGTAGCATTTGCTCATTTTGAGCTTAACTTTCAAATCAGGTGGTTTCTCAAGAGCTGTCCTTGCAAAATAGGAGAGGGGAGCCATTGAGTTTCTGGTCACAAAGGTCTGCCTGTGCTTGGCACAAATGACCTAGTATGGCAATATTGATGAAATGTATGCATGAGTGCCCTAATGCCCAGGAAGAAAGTCTGGATCTTGAAGTACTGGGCTATACATGTAGGTTGTCTATGAATCAGAACTATGTATTTCTTACCTACGTGTACAAATGAGGGTGGGGTTTTTTGCTATTAAAAATCCCCAGATAATCCAAGTTTCTCTATCTTTTCTTCAGTTTAGACTATGAGTACCCACAGTGTCTCCTCATGCTTCTCTGACAGCTTGATATAAATGGGAAGTAGCATCCTGACAAGTCCTCTCCACTGCATTTACTGTGGAGGAAAGGCGTTGCAATTATGGACGTGAGTGAGTGTGAAATATTCACTCACTTTGACCATATTTTCGAAACCAAGTGTTCCTTTAAGCATTTTACCTGCAGAAGGGTTAGTGTCATGGAAAATTTTATATATGGCCTCTTGAAAAAACCTAGGGATAGAGTCTTTTCAGGCTGTGGGCTGCTGCTTCTTCTTTGTAATGTCTCTTATGTCTGTCTGTCTATCTATCTACATATCTATCATCTATCTGTCTATCTATCTATCTATCTATCTATCTATCTATCTATCTATCTATCTATCTATCTATCTACCTACCTACCTACCTATCTATCTATCTATCTAGATAGTTTACTTCCTGTAATACCTCCACAAGATCTGGGATTTAATTGATGTGGTTTTGTCCTTGAGGGATGCAGATTGTAACTCATCCATGTCTGTCTATTTTGTGCAGCTCTTGTTAGTGTCTTTCCATAAATTAAACACCTAACATACTGGAGCCTTTCTCAGTAAGGGGAATAGTACACATCAGGAAACAAATATGTAATTCAAATTTGCCTGTTTTCTTATTATTTATGGGTAAAGGGAGAAGAGAGCAAACACCTATTAAGCACCTACTATGTTCCAGGCACCATGCTAGATGTTTGAAAAATATTATCTTCTTTGATTATTAATTACCAATCATGTAATGACAGGTGTAGAAGAACATTGCCAGTTTCACCCAACAAGGAGATTGGGTGGGATCTGTAGTAACAGCTTCCAAGGTAACAGCTTCCCTGACTCTAGGCAATCCCCACTCAGCCAGTCTATCAACCAATCAATCCACAAGAATTTACTAAATCTCCACTGTGTGCCAAGCACTCTGTGAGGTACTGGGGATACAAATATAAAGAACAAAATAATTCCTACTCTAACAGAGCTCAAATTATCAAGCAGAGGAGGCAAATAATCTATGTAAGTATATATTAAAGAAATATAAACAGAATAAATGCAAATAAGTGCAAAATAGAGTTTCTAGTTTAGCTTCACATAGCTGCCAAAATCATCTACCTACACCATGAATCTGACTGTGCCACTCCCATGACCAAATCACTTCCATGGCTCCCCATTGCCTATAGGAGAAAATTCAAAGTCCTTAGGTTGGCATTGAGCCCTCTATAAGTCAGTTCTAATGCATCCTTCCAGAATTATATTATAATATATTTATTCATGCTTCCTATATTTTATCTGAAATAGAGTAATCTGTTCCTTCACCTTGTCTTGCCATCTCCTGCCTCCACAAATTTACGTGGGTTGTCTCCCATGTCTGGAATTCTCTCTCTCCTCTCATTTCTGCTGGTTCAAGATTTAGCTAAGATTCTGCCTCCTCCATGAAGCTTTTCCTTCTCCTGCAAATTAAAGTGTTCTTTCTCTCTATCCTAGAGCATGTTGGAAATCCACTTTACCCTTATGATATCCAATTTTGAATTATATGTATTTCATCTGTGCTCTAATTCCTTATTGTGGCACAAAGATGACCTTGCATTCTCAAAAGTTATGCCAGAAGCTTCCTAGAAAGGCTTCCCATATGGTCCTGGAAGTAGAATGAATCTACTTTTCAGATAAGCACAACTGAATATAAAGAGATTCATCACCACCAGACTGGCCATTTGATGATAAATCTTTTGGCCATGACAACCCCATGAAACAAAGAAAAATGTAAATGGCCCTCAGTCTTGTGCCCATTCTATTTCTGTAGTGATGGTGGCAGAGTTCCAGGAAAGGGAACACAGGATGCTTAGAACAGTATCATTTTTAGACCATCTACAAGCTTTAACTTAGTTGTTGATACTCTCTCACTGAGATCCATGTCCAATGACCTAGATCCACAGGTTATACTCCTTGGAAGAACTTAATCATATAAATCTTGACCTTGTCTTCATAAATGAAATCAGAAGAAGAAAGTAGAAGCTACATGGAAGACTATCTCACAGTCTCACTTTCAAGAGAGAAATAAGAAGTCAGCTAAGTTGGTTTTGTTGTATGTCTACAAGAAGTAAGAAATATAATTTCATAGGCTATGTGGACATCTTGTATTTCAGTACTCATCACAACTATTTGCTATAATAGAGCCGTGAAAATAATGACAATTCAGGTATTAACACTGGCTGCAGAGGATTCAGAGGTAAAGAAATTCTATGAAAATAAATGATAACATCCTCCAAATAACAATACTCTGATACTCATTGGGAACAGATAAGGACTATGAAAAATATGTAGGAAAATAGGGATCAGGAAGAGGAAGAAGAAATTAAAGATACCAAAGATTTGTAGACTAGACAGAAGTCTTATAATCATAGTAATTTCTAATATTTGTATAATGTTTTAAGGTTTGAAAAGCATTTAAAATGTATATTACCTCAAACTATACATCATGAATTATTTCCCCAGGAAAAAAAATGGAAAGGAAAGCAGTGGATTTGGCAAGTACTAAATAACATCGCAAAAATTGAAATTGATTATATTTTAACAGATAGCAAATGACTCATTACTGATGTGGGAATTATCTCTGGATCAGCTGTCACTATGTATGGTCAGACCACTGATTTGTTAAAGCAAAGATCAAAACTGGTACAAAGCTAGGCGAAAGAAAAACTCTGATGAAAAGATATGGTGGCATACAATTCAAACAACTCCAATCTGACCTATTTGAGTAGGTTATTTATGTTGAACACAGATGAAACAAATGGCATCGACATCAAATACATTTCTATAATACTTAAGTTGAAGCAAAATAAATCAATTGCTATAACAAGGAGACCAAAATAGCCTGAAAGCACTTCAGTGAACAAATGCTTGATTTCTTTGTCGAACAGAGAGATATGGCAACTAAGGGTAACACTGATTTAGAGCATAAATTCATTTGTGAAATCTTACAGGAGAGAATGGAGGAGGAATGAATGTTCATTCATTCAGTAAGCATTTGTTAAGTACCTACAATAAGCCAGGCACTGCGCTAAGGGTTAGATGAGTGTGAGCAGTATTGCCTCATTGAACAGAGAGAGGTGGAAGGTAAAACCAATTTAAAGACTGATTAGTGAGTAAAACACACTGAGGGCACTTAGGGATGACACTGGAAGGAGGACAACAGATAGAAGAAAGATGGAAAAAGATCTGCAAAGTTTTTTGTAACAATCCAGGAAATTGAAACCACCAAAATTAGACCTTAACCCCAATCCTAGATAGGTTTGCAGAGGAGACTTGACATGGTTCTAAAGCAAACAAGTGTGAGAAAATTGGCTGTATTAAACTAAATTTACAGAGAGGAAGTCTTTTCTGGAGATTATACCATCATGACAGCAGTCATTGATAGGTCAACTTGTGAGATATATGAAATAAGGAAAGATAAAAAGATATGGAAAACACTTCAGAACTTATTAATACAAAAAAGGCATTTTCCATTGTCATGGAGGAACTACAGTTGTTCGCTGTGCAAGCTGAGAAATTCTGTATAGATTCCTTTCTTTTTTTTAGTACTCGTAGCTGCCTTTCATTGACTAGTGAATGTGAATTCTTATCCTCATTGATAGCCTACAATTGTTGTTTGTTTGTATTCTTTTAAAAAGAATTTAAAGCAACATAGAGAGAAAAACAGAAAGCACATGAGTACAAAAAAGTGAAAGGAAAGGGGAAAAACCAGTAATAGAGAAGATGGTTTAGAGAATGCATGGTAGGGGTTAGATGGAAATGTTGTCTTCAGCCAACGTCTGCAAATATCGAGCCTCCTCCCTTTCTAGTCCCTTGTCTGTCTAATCAGTGAGTTCTCCTAATGTCTTTAACTTTTGAATAAACAGGAATATACTTCCATTCAATTCCATGTCCTGAGTCGTAGGTTTAGTAAAGTGCTCTCTGCAGATATCATCCCAATTTTGCCTTGCTTTCCAGCCACTTTCCTTCCAGGTTCCAATCCACTAATTCTTACTATTGGTGACAAGTTGGTTATTTATGTAACGGTTTATACATGTTTGAGGCCTTTGTTTCCGTGGTCCTTTTGGTGGTTTCCTCTAATGCTGCTTTTGGTTTGTATCATCCAAAATGACTATCACTAGGGGAAAACTGAAGAGCTCTTTTATGAGCCCAGACTTCTTTCACAAAGGCCTATCTTTTTAACATCCATGGTGTTACTGTATGAAGGTCCATCTTTTTAATACCAACTTACTACTGTTATTTTTGTGTTATTGAATGTTATGGATATGAGAATCCAAAGTATTAGAACTGAACATCATCCAGAAGGCAATGGAGAAGTGCACAGTGGATGTGAGGAATCTGCAATGAATAACAAGGAACTATAAAGAAGTTCCAGAGTAAAGGTCATCATCAATGAAATTCATGATTAAAAATGAAGGGCTGGTCATGTGATAAGAGCAAGGGATAAGCAATGGATCCATGTACTCTAACAGTATCTTCCTCGAAGGATTAAGAGACAGCAAGGAAGTCCCCTGAATTTTATTGGGTAGACTCCAGGAGGTGAACTTATGGGAGGGCAAGGACAAAAACTCCAGAGTACAGGGTAGGCAAGAATGAATTATGATCTGCATAGATAGAGGAAATATCCACATTGATAAGATCAAGGAGCTATCTGAATATTTGAGAGTGTTATATCACTTCTCCCCAGTCCCCTCTCCTTAACCCACAGCTGACAGTAAGCTCCTTAGGACACAAATTATGTTTTGTTCAGTTCTGTTTGACTTTTATCTTTGAAATAGTTGGTATGCTTAATACATGTTTATCGAATTATGAATCGTATCCATACTTTCTTGGTCTCCAGTTTGTACAAACTCTATAGTTCAAACTTATGTGGAAATCTAGGGCCATGCCATCCCCTCTGATTTCGTTAAAAAAAAGTCCAACCAAACAAAAATAAAGACAAACAAACAACAAATCCCCCTCAAAAACCTAGTCCAATGATTGCTCCAAACTGTCTCTTAGCATTTACAAAAGCCCGGCATCTGGAAGGGCCAAACACAGATAGCAATGTACCAAAAATTAATCAATCAATCAACAAGCATTTATTACTGTTGAATAATCCCTACATGCAAGAAGCTTACATTCTAATGTGATGGGGAAACATTCACAACCATTATTAGCAGATTTTTTTTTACTCAATAGTGGAATTGTATCATACTAATGATTTGGTGATTCTGTTAACAAATCTTGTGTTAGTAACTTTCCATCACATTAAACAAGATTAATTTTGATAATATAATATGAAAGTTACTATACTAAGATTAGTGCAAATAGAAACCCAAATCTCCACAGACCAAAGGTAATTTTGAATGTGTAAACAAATTCCTCTTGGGATTTTCACTTGCTAACCAAGTTGCCACTTTATTTACCTTAAATGCTCTCTAGGCAGGTGGCTTCCACAAGACTAACATCCTGAAAAGTGGCAATTCTCCAAGGTGTCTGAGGGGATTCCCTAAATCCCAAATGTGGATCACTAGATTGTGTCTATCTGTTTTTATTTCTTCCCTCATACCTCTTGGTTTTCTTTTTTGTTTGTTGGTTTATGTCTTTTTTTTGCCACCAACTTCTAACCATGTAGGAGATATCATCAAGAAGGCTAAAGAAGGAGGGAAGAAAATACTGTAGCCTTGACATCACTCCCCTTCTCTACCTTAGTTGGGCTGCCCCATCTGCTTCTGGGTAGGGTAATTTTTCTTTTACATTTTGAAATTGAATTTAAATTTAATCTCAATTAGTACATAAAATACCTGATTAACTTCCCATTCATGAACCATGCCTTTCTTCAGGGGACAGTGATGGGCATATACAAAGGGCAAAGTTTGGTGTGCTTGAAAGAATACAAGAGGTATTTTTGTGTTCAAAAAAGGATTTTTAAACTATGCACAGTGTGCATACAAAGCAAGGGAATTCAAAAACCATTTGGGCTTTTGGAGAAAGCTCCAATAAGTCAATAAATAAATATAGGCCGTAATACTGCTGTCACTTTGAATTTTCAATTCATTTTTCAATCAATAATTGATGTATTCACCCAGCATCCTTGTGAATTAGGTCAGTTTCATTATCCTCATTTTATATGTGAAGGGAAAATGGAGCACAGAGAAACACAGGGAGGCAGAGTAGTATTGTGGAATAAACCTTGGAATTGAGGACCAAAGACTTGTATTGGAATTCCAGGTACTGCACCTCTACTGAATTTCAGATCTTAGCAAATTGATTGCCTTCTCTTGGTCTCAGTTTCTTTACCTTTACAATAGAAATAATGATATTTTCCCCACCTACCTCAAAGAGTTGTTGGAGGCATTTTGTTCATCATAGGTTTTATGCTTACAGCTGGAGAGGACCATAGAGGCCATAAAATCTACACCCTGCATTTTAGAGATGAGAAAACTGAGGCCCAGAGATGGTAAGTGACTTGCCCAACATCGTACATATAATAAGAGAAACAATGATAAAGTCTAAATGGAGTTATTATTGTAAGTCAATGGAGGTGATGGGATAGCACCAAGTGCATGCAACCTCCAGTCTACATTACATTCATTTGGCTTTTATGCATCTCCCAAAACATGTATGGTTGCTGCAGAACCAGTTTTAAAAAAATCAAAGGACTTGAAATTTGATTTCCACAAAAATAAGGCTTCAGTTATAGGATTCAATAAGATAATATATGCAAAGTACATTACCAACCTTAAAACACTTCATAAATGTTACTTGTCACTGCTGTTATCATTGTTTATGTGGGGTGGGTGGGTGGGCACTTAGATTTATTTCTGTGTATACTAATAATAAGAAATGGTGATGATAGAGGTGCAGGAGGGAACTCAGATCCACTTATCCCTGACCTGAAATATCAAATTGGAGCTGGGGAACCTGCAACCTCAAGGACACATGGGGCCCTCTAGGTCCTTGGGTGCAGCCTTTTAACTAAGTCCAAGTTTTACTGAACAAATCCTTTTATTAAGGGGATTTGGTCTGTGAAGTCTGGATTCAGTTAAAGGGCCACACTTGAGGACCTAGAGGACCAAAGATGGCCTTAAGGCCAAAGGCTCCCCACCAATGTACCAAACCATTCAAGAGCATTTACAGAATAGGTCCTGCTACTCCAAGTAAGAGATGCTTGGATTTATGCTACCATGAAGCAAAGTAGCTAAGGAGAACTTCCAAAGGCTATTTG
The DNA here is from genome assembly GCF_028372415.1 of Notamacropus eugenii. Classification (NCBI taxonomy): domain Eukaryota; kingdom Metazoa; phylum Chordata; class Mammalia; order Diprotodontia; family Macropodidae; genus Notamacropus; species Notamacropus eugenii. The sequence continues at coordinate 50,949,185 of NC_092878.1, read as the reverse complement.
TTCTTCCTCCATACATCCCATAAAAGTATTAGAAGTGCACATTAATCTACAGTCATGAACTGATTCAACCATTCTGGAGAACAATTTGGAACATTCCCAAAGGGCAATCGAACTGTGTATACCTTTTGATCTAGCAATACCCCTACTACCCAAAGAAATTTTTTTTAAAAAGGAGGGAGAAGGACCTACATGTGCAAAAATATTTATAGCAGTTCTTTTTGTGGTGGCAAAGAATTGGAAACTGAGGGGATGTCCATCAAATTGGGGAATGGCTGAATGTGAGAAATGCCCCATCTAATAAGCCCTCAACTGTGAGAAACATGCTCACCTTAAACAAAGAACACCTGTTGTGAAATCAGGAATGCTTTTATTAATTTTTATGTCTTTCCCCTTGAATGGATGGGTAATCTCCCCAGTATGGTTATAGGAAGATTACAATGTATTCAGAATAAGGGAAGCTTCTTAAACTGTTCTGAATTGTGGATCTCCCTCGACACTGTACAAGCCTGCACACAAGTTTCTGACTTCTAACCTGACCATGCTAGGTCACAACCCTGATCACCCAGAACTGTGGAAACAGAACTTCCTTGTTTCCCACACTGAACAAGTTGCCGTATGGTTGGTTAGTTGGTATTAATGAATGTAATGAAATAATGTTGTGCTATAAGAAATGTTGGGGAAGTGGATTTCAGAAAAACTTGGAAAGACTTACATGATGTGAAGTGAGCAGAGCCAGGAGAACATTGTACACAGCAACTGAAACATTGTACAATGGTCACCCATGAGTGGCTTAGCTGTTTATAGCGATACAGTGATACAAGACAAATCCAAATGACTCATAATGAAAAATGTTACCCACCTCCAGAGAAAGAACTGATAGTGTCTGAATGCAGATGGAAGCATACTATTTTCACTTTATTTTTTTGAATTTTTTTCTTTTGGTCTGTTTCTTCTTTCACAACATGACTAATACGGAAATATGTTTTATATTATCGCACACATATAACCTATATCAAATTGTTTACCATCCTAAGAAGGGGGCAGGTATGGCAGGGAGGGAGAAGGAAGATTTGGAACTCGAAATTTTAAAAAAATGAATGTTAAAATTTGTCTGTACATGTAATTGAAAAAGTAAAATACCACTAAAAACATTTGTCTGTGCTCCAGCATTCACTCATTTATTCATTCAGGTACATGACTCTTTACTCTCTATCTGCAGTATAAATCAAGGAACCTTGGTTCCAGGGTTATGGTGAAGTTGTGGTTTACTTAAGGTAGACTTGGAAGTATGAATTTACCCTACAAAAAACCTGAATTTCCTAATTATTCCTGAATCTAGCCTCATCTCCCATATCACTGTGTAGTAATAATTTGGTGATAGGTCAGAAAAGACCTCTGAATTCTTGAATTTACAAGGCTCCAATGTAGGAGTCAAGTGAAAGACCTGAGTTCAAGTTCCACCTCAGATACTTACTGTTTAGGTTACTCTAGGCAAGTCACTTGGCCTCAGTTTTCTCATCTGTATACAATGTGGAAGTTGGGTTCAATGACTTTCTAGATGCCCTTCAGCTCTAAAGCTATGAAATGCACTATTTTTGTTTGGACCCTTGTTTCAAAGTCTTGGTGCTTTATTAGACATGGAACTGTACTACTTTTACATTTCCCCAAAGTGTGTAGCTAACACTGAAACCTTCCAAAGCTCAACTTTCAAATCAGATGATGGTGCTACATTTCAAATCCCTGTCCTTTCTTTGTTGAAGGGTTAATATCTTATTCTCTTTTTTGACCACCACTATTCAGAAAGGAAACAGTTCTTTGCAACAATGCCAAGAAATCCAACTAGATGCCATCTACATAGCATTTTAAGATTTACAAAGTACTTTATGCAGATCATCTCATACAGATCATCATTTACATAGATCATCATCACAGTAGCCCTGTGTAATAGATGTTCTTATTTTCCTCCTCTTATAGATTAGAAAACTGAGATCAACCAATATCAATAATAAATCAAACAATAAGAAGGTATTAAGTACTTACTATGTGCCTGACGCTGCACTAAGTTCTGGGGATACAAAGAGAGGCCAAAGACAGGCCCTACCCCTAGTGAGCTCACATGCTAACAAGGAGTCAATAAATGAACATGTGCAAATTATGTACAGGAAAAATAGGAAAAATTAACAGAGAAAAGGCATTTGATTTTGGAAGGGCTAGACTTCCTGTAGGAGACAGGATTTTATTTAGGACTTAAAAGAAGCCAGTGGGCACAGGTGAGTAGGGAAAGCATTCCAAGCCAGAGAAAATGACTTGAGATGAGAGATGGGGTGTTTTATCTGTGGAACAGTCAGGAAGCCAGGGTCACTGCTCTGAGTCAGAGAGTAAGGTATAAGAAGTCTAGAAAAGTAGAAGGGGGCTAGATTATGAAGGTCTGAGTTAACTGACTTGAACAAGTTCAGATAACTAGTAAGTTTCTATTTGATTTGAACTCAGGTCTTTCAGACTACAAGTCCAACATAAATCTATTGCATCATGCTTCCTCTTTTGAAAAGTTACAGACCATGTGGATATCCATTCAAATAGTTCTTACTTTTACCCCCTTGCTTTTGAGGTAGACTGCCTGATGCTTGTGTTGGCCAAATTTTGTTGGCTAGGGAATTTTTAATTTCTCTTTTTTTAGAGTGAATGTTTGCTAGCATATTTTTTTAGATTCTCTCAGAATCTTCCCTAACTCGAATGACCTAAATAATTCTATTTCATCAGCAAGTTTTTCCACCTCCCTTTTCATCTTCCTCTTCCAGGTCATTAATAAGAATCTTGAATGACACCAGGCTCAGAGTTCTCCCCTGAGCACCCCACAATTAACCTCTTTCCATGCAGAGAATTGGCCTTTTATTTCTACTCATTGCTTCCTACCCCTTAACTAGTTTTAAAGACAGAGCAAGGCTTTCCTTCATACCCTATGGTTACCAAATTTATTTAATAGTTAGGCAATCTGTGTTCTTAAGGGATAGGTCCATAGCACCTATTTGTCAAAAAAAATGCTTTTATCATTCCTCTCCCTCACCCTTGACTTCTCTGCAAGTGTGCCCTAGCTCCCTGGGTAGTAGTTCTTAGGCTTACCCCCTCATACTATTCCCCAGGCCTGGGTAGCCATTAGGTCAGCTGCAACAGCTGTCCTTGATCACAGGTACCATACTGGGGTTTCTTGCCCCGCTCTTTTTATTTGACTGCTGGATGACTTGTAGGTGAAGGCCATCAGGTCTAGGAGATTTAATGAAATTTGATTCCTACTGTTGCTCTCTCTGATGTCTGTGTCTGCAGACACTGCCTCACCTTGACTCCTGAAAGTGCGCCCCCCCCCTCCACCCTGGGGCCAGATATTTCCTCATCCTGCTCTGTGCTGAACACAAAAGCAAAGCTACAATTTAGCTGTGCTCTCTTGAAACCTTTCACTGCTCTTTACACCCACTGTCTTTCCTGGAGGCTTCCTTCTTCTGAAGGACTTCAGGAAAGGCTGATGATTTGCCTTGATATCTTTGTCCTTTGGATTTATTCTTTTTCCCTTCCCCTCTATCTTACCTGTTGAAGTTTATACTCCATTCCATTAGCATCACTTGGATGGGATTTCTATTTTTTTTAAAGGATACTTTTCCACCTGACTGAGCTCCTGCGATTTGAACCTTCCTGGTTTTTATTCCTTGCCTTATCGGTTCCTTTTCCGTTATTCTGGGACAAGCCCATAGTCTCTGCTTCTAATCAGATATTCCTTAGCAACCTTCATGCTGATTCTATGGATTTTAATTTTCTAACGTTTCCCTCCAGGCAGTTTCCAACATCCACTTTCTATATCTTGCTCAGCACTGAGTATACTGTTCGAACTCAACAAATATTAAATAGCCCTCCCTCCTTCTCTTTGAAAAAAAAAAAAAACCCTTTCTTGAATTTTACTTGTCAAAATACAACAATTTGTGTTCAGGTCTTCATTCCGCCAGTGTCCAACCTAATTATATTAAGGTCAATATTATTTTGCAGCTCAACAGCACATCCTGCCTAAATAGGAATCAACTTCTCTGTGTTACTCAGACATAAACACATTCTACCTTATTAATCATCGGAGCTCAAGAGTGAGCCACTAATTTATTGAGTACCCACAACCTGTGAGGCTGTACCAAATGGGCACAATATGTGATATGTGCTCCCCTCCCCTCAAGTATTGTAGGTGAATGGGATTTTATTCACAGGAAAGTCCTGTTTAAATATTTTCTCATCTCTTCCCGGAACTAGTGGATTAAAGATAACATTTTCTTATACCTCTCTGCTCTTCCAAGAGAGGTGGGGTAATTCAGGGAGCAGAACATTGTTAAATGAAATCACTTTGTGGGTTGTTTTTGCCTAGTGTTTTCCTTTGTTCCAAGAAAAAGCGTCAGTGATGGCGGCAGGGGATACATGGCACTGTATCCAGAAATGCCCATTATATTAAAATAAAAGGCTCTAATAAAATTCACTTAAAATTTTAAAAAATCTCTGTCTCTATCTATCTATCTATCTATCTATCTATCTATCTATCTATCTATCTATCTATCTATCATCTATCTATGTATAAGCCTTTTTCTAATGCCCTTACAACCTCACATATTCCTTCTTTCATTATGTTTCCTCTTCCTTCCTCCAGCTTCGTATTTTGTATTTAAAGTCTCCCAGAAGGATCCAGCAGTATGTCTTTATTTTGCTCATGCTCAGATGTCCCCATGTTCACTTTTCTTTCTTTCTTTTTTTTTTTAGCACCTATCCAACCTTACAGGCCACCGGAGCTGAATATGGAATTCCCAGCTATCTAGTAAAATGTAATGAGCCCAGACTACTCATATTTCAATATAAGGAAAATAAATGTGAAAGCAGTAGAAGGGTCTGAAAAAAAAAAAGAGATCTAGTGGAGACATCCCCATCCTTCAAAGACATATAGTATGCCCACTACCTCAAGCTTTGTTACTTTTGAGTGAAAGGGATTGTGTGATTATAGGGCCCCTGAGTTTCCATCCTGGTCAATAGCCCTTGCGCATGTGAAAACGTGGGGGATCTGGGCTAATAACATATTATAGTATTCTTAGAGAACACATTTTCCATTGGTCATTCACTTCATTTTTCATTTGCGATTTTTCATTACTGCATTAAACTGTGTGATAAATGAAAGGTAGAAGAATTTGACAGATGATTTGATTTCTTCCCTTGTCAGATGATTTGGCTTAGTTTCCTATGAAAATAGAAGGCAAGCCCTGTAAAATTGTTCTGGTGGATTTGTTTCCTGGCATTTATTTGCCGTCCCTGCCATATCTAATCTATCTATTTACCTATGGTTCAGTTACTGATCTGTATCCCCCAGGATTCTGGATCTATATTGACAAAGTGGTGGTGGGCTGTTTCCTATTTGCTACATTGTGTAATAAATAATGAACACTTCACGTATACTTTAAATTCCTTTTTCTTCCTCAAGTCCCCAAACACTGTATTATTAAACAGGCTTCCCATACAGCATGCCCACAGACTGCACAGGATCTACAACAAAGGAAAGTCTGCTCATTCTTCTGTTTAAATACAGCAGCAGATTTCGCCTCCCTCATGCGAGCATGGAAAGGATAAACACAATATTGTCTTTACTCTGCTGATCGTAGGCTGCCAGAGCTAGGGTTAGCCATGTAGCTCTTCTTTTTGGCACTGTGCAAAACTTTCGTGAAAAGTTATTATTGCACAGACCCTGGATAAAAATGACCCCCCCGAAGCATACAGATGCTACTGACCCCACAGACCACTGCACTGTCCAAGGTACACAGAGTTGAGAAGAAAAAGCAAAGGGATGATAAGAGAAAAAAAATGTCATCTATTTTTTTCCCTCCTGTTTGGAAAGAGAAGTTTCTAAAATAGATCATATGTTTATCTGTCTTGTTGCAGCTTTCAACAAAGCTGATGTGATATGACAGAAACAGTAGCTACAGAAGCAGCTTCTCATGAAGGCACAACAAGAAAATACAAATGAGAGTGACTCACATCCTGGACAGATTTAAAGAAAACGGAGCCAGAGTTCGACATTTTTAAGCCTAATAACAAGTGAGAGGTACACAAGCATTCAAGTGACTCAGAAACTGGTCCTCCGACTGTTGCCCTATAATATGTCCAGACTTTCAAGGGCAACTGTGTTAGATTCTTTGCCTTCCCAAAGAAAGATCGGGCTCCAATCCCCACTCACCCCCCATCTCGGTATTGAACTCTGCGAGTGAATAATCAGAGTCACACAAGCCCTTATTTCTAAACTACCTATTAAGCAGCTTTCAAAACTTGGGCTGTAAGTGTCAGTTATTAGCCATGGTGCATGTCAACTCCCCCGCCCTCCTGCTAATTCAAGCAGCTATCCGGCTCTTGACCTATTAAAACTTTGTTTGCTATTATACTTGCTGGCAAACTAGTCATGTGGAAAGGTGTCGAAGAAATGAGCCCGTGTGTTCCCCAGGTGATATAAAAGCTTTATCAAGCTGATCCCTACCATGTTATGTAAACTATACCAGGTAGCATTCATTTTAAACAGGGAGATAAACAGATCTAATATGCTTCAGGGCGTCATGCTTTATGCATGAACTGCTTTTTATTTTTATATTAAAGATTTTCTTGACACAACCCACTGCAAGGTAGTTGAGAAACAACATAATGTCTTAACTACAGCCACCGCCAAGACGTAGAAAGAAGTTCAAAGTAGGCAAGGTGATTTATTCCCTTAGCACTTAATCCCATGCTAACCTTTTTAATTAATTCTTAATAAACAATTAATTTTTTAAGAGAAATACTGCTTGTAATGAGAAAGGTTCATTCAAAAGATAAATGAAAAAATCCTTAGGGATGGAAATTATATTATATATATGCTTATGCATATAGGTCTAACCTAGGTTTTAAGCTGGAATGGACCCTAGAGAATATCTAGCCAAGAGATCCTCGTTTGATCGATGAGAAATTTGAGGTCCGATATATGCCCAAGGTTATAGAGGTAATACATAGCAAAACTAAAATTTGACTCTGTGTGTATGTATGTATATTTATCTATATCTCTCTATATATTTTTTCTCTAATTCTTCTGAGTTCAAATATTAGCTATGTGACTTTGGCTAAGTCATTCAACCTTTCTGTGCTCCAAGCAATTCTCTAAGACTGTAAGTTGTAGAAAAATGTTGATTTTCATTAGGGACAGGACTTCCTTGTGGGAAGCACCCCATACCAATGAAATTATGGGGTCAGTCTAATAATACAATGTCCTTATTTATAGTTTGTCAAAATTTGCATGCAGATGTGTTTGTGTGTAAATGTATATTCATAGAGAGGCATACCCTATCTTTGCTAAATGATTCCCAAAAATGCAATGTTAGATAAAATGACATTATAGGGAATATGGGGGCAGTTAGTTCCATGAGAACCATTCTACAAATGAGAATGGCTAAATGATGTTACACTGGGGTTTCATGACTTGACAGTAGTTTTTTAAAGATTTTTTTTTACAGTGTCAAAGGGGAGAAAAAAGGGAAGGAGGGAGGGAGAGAGTAATTGAGACAGAGAGAGAGAGAGGGAGAGAGAGACAGAGAGAGAAAGAGAAAGAGAGACAGAGAGAGACAGAGAGAGAGAGGGAGGGAGAGAGGGAGGGAGGGAGGGAGAAAGACAGACAGACAGAGAGATAGAGAGACAGAGACAGAGATAGACAGAGAGAGAGACAGAGAGACAGAAAGAGAGACAGAGAGATAGAGATAGATAGATAGATAGATAGATAGATAGATAGAGAGAGAGAGAGAGAGAGAGAGAGAATAGAAAAATACCAAGACAGCTTAATCTACCAATCATGAAATGTTAAAAGAGCCAAAGGAAATCTTTCTGTGTATTGGATAGCTCCTCAGTAGACAATCTGTGGAAGTGTAAAAGCAAGTCACATAGGATGAAAGGGGATTCATGGATACAGTGTGCAGTAGTAGATAGAATACCCACATCAGTTTGGTCATAGCTCCATCCATATATCAAACTACTTATACATATCTATATGTGCACACTACAGCTTACAGTAGCCCTCTCTTTGACATTATCTGCCCCCCTTGACTTTTCCTTTTCTGTATTATCACTTGCTTTTCTGACTTGCGCTGCATATATGGAATTTTTTTCTCTTCTGGTTACAGAACTACCTGTTCACAGGGGTTGGGAACAACTTACATGGCTCATCAGCATCCCTGAGACACTGAGAGAGCAAACGGAGGGTCTGGTTGTGCATGATTTACCTGTTACACTTTCTTTCTTTCTTTGTTTTTACTAAGTAATGTCAAGTTATTTTACCCTCTACCAGCTTTTGAAAAGCCATCAATCCCTACACCATACAGAAAACCAAAGAAGTAAAATTTGATCTTGGAATAGCACTGACCTATGTGCAGAATACGTCAGATGCACCAGATTAAACCAGAATGCCACTCCCTGTGGATGCAGTCTCAGTAGTTCAGTTTCCCCATGTGTTAAACGAGTGATACTATTTTCGAACCTTTCAAGGTGTTATTATGTTTAACGTGTTTATGAAATTTGGTGTAGAAAATGCCTTGGTTGGATTGTTTACATCTGGAATGAAATAAGCTTTGACTCCTTTCCAACAGGAGAATCCATCAAGAATGCTACAAATGAGAGAAGAGTGTTCCAAATGCAGCAGGAGGCCACCCTCTCTCCAATTGAATTTTTGGCTGCATTCCCTCTCTCCTTATAAATCCAGGATAATCCTGCCCAAGGGCTGAGGAAAGCTATCAATAACAAATAAGGGGCAATAACTAAGTGACCAGTACTATTATGAATATTTGCAGAAAATCAGGAGGAACACAGGCATGAGCTAAGAGCAGATCCATTTGAGAGCTGCTTCTCACTTATTCCATATTTCCCATACATAAAATCCCTTTTCATGCCTCTGTATCTCTGCACAAGCTGTCCCTTTTGTCTGGAATGCTCATATCTTAGAATCTCTAGCTTCTTTCAAGAAGTAGTTCAAGTGCTACTCCCTACAAGAGGTCTTTCCTGATTCTCTCATTGGTAAGTGCCAATATAACGCAAGTAGAATGTAAGCTTCTTGAAGTTAAGGACTATTTTATTTGTCTGTTCCCACAGAGGCTAGCATGATGTCCTGCACGGAGAAAACTCTTAACAACTGCTTGTTGAATTGTTGGATTGATTTCTGAGAGGAAACTCAAAGAGAATCTCCTATTCCTTTATGCATTCTCCCCAAATCTACTCCTAATTTCAAAGATTTTTTTGGTATAAAAAATTAAATATATTCTTTCCATTATAATATAACATTGGATGATGATTTGGTCAATCAAGACAAAGTTCAGGGAAAGACCTTTTATACTCTTTATGTAACTCATGGAAATCAATAGAATATGAGCATATTTACTAGTGATTTCCAGTTTACACAGTACTTATATCAGAATGACCTGGACAGGTAGGTCCTGTAAGTATTACAATTCCCATTGTGCAGAATAAGTAACTGAGACTGAGGAGTTCAGGGATGTGCAGGTACCACCTTGAATTTGATCATGATAGCCAATTGTTAAATTCTGAGTGTCAGCATTTATGCCTCAGAAATGAGCAAACCAGGGCTTGGTTTAGTATTTTGTTGATTATCTAGACTTAAGGTGATGGATGTACAGAAAGTTAGTGGTTATCCATTTACCAGTGAATCATTGGCATTAAGTGACATACTCCAGATCACACATCTAATATCAGGTCTTTGGACTCCAAGTCTTGGATTCTTTCCATGGCATAGAATATTTTTTATATATTTTGGGGAGGTGGGTCTACATTCCTGATTTCATAATTGTGGGGAACTTCTAATGTGGAACTTTCCTCTGAAGCAAATTAACTTGGGTTGCTGAAAGAGCAAATGCTTATGATCAAAGAGTCTATACCAGAGGCAAGACTTGAACCCAGGTCTTCCTCACTGCAAGGTTGATCTTCTTATCCACTATGCCAGGTTGTCTATCACCTGATGTATAGAAGGCACAAATATTTACTTATGAATGAATGGGTGGTTAAATGAATGAACCATGTGGGTGACAATGGAAAAATGGCTGAAAATGAAATAAACTGTGATTTTTTTCCCTTTTCTACACTGAGACCAGTTTTCTTAGAAATTGTTTTCTCATTCCCCAACAGAGCAGTCAAAGGATTTGAACAAACAGTTCTCAAAAGAATTGCAAACTATTACAACTATATGAAAGACAGTTCTAAAACACTAATAATAGGAAAAATGAAGACAAAGATTCTGAGGTTTCAACTCACACCTAGAAAACTGGCAAAGATGACAATAAGTGGGAATAGTCAATGGTTGGAGGGATTGCAGAAAGACAGGCACATTAATGCATGGTTGATGCAGCTGTGAATTGGTAGAAGCATTTTGGAAAACAATTTGGAATTGTGCTGATAAAGTACCTAAAATATCTATACCCTTTGACCTTGAGATTCTACTGCTAGGCATATACTCAAGTAGGTCACTGACAAAAACAAAAACTTTGTATACACCAAAAATATTTTGTGGTAACAATAAACTGGAGTAGCTATCCATCCATTGGGGAATGACTAAACAAATTAGGGTACATGAATACAGTGATATGCTTTTGTGCTGCAGGAAAGAACAAGCATGATGGCTTTAGAGAAGCATGGAAAGACTCTACATGAACTGATGCAAGTGAAGTAAGTAGAAGCAGGAAAACAATATGAACAATGATTACAATAACATAAATGGAAACAGTAATAACCACAAGACAATCAGAACTTAATGTTGCAAAATTATAAGGAATCATTTTGCTCCCCACTTTCCTTTTAAGAAGTTGAGGTTCATGGGTGATAATAACTGCATGCAACTTCAAACTTCTCCAATGTGGTTATTGGTTATACCAAATTGTTTCTCTCTCTTTCCCCCTTTACTTAAAAAACCCTCAACTTTTATTATCAGGGATAGCTCTCAGGGGAAGGAAACGAAGGAGTTCTAGATGAAATAAAAACAAAAGCTATCCACAAAACTTTATTTTACAAAATTCCACTAACTTTAGTGGTCAACAAAAATGATGGCTCTAAATGACGGGTCTAAGTAGTAACTAATAACAAAACAGAATATATAGAGTTAATTCAGAAGGTCTCAGATTTATTGTTAGATCAAGAATGATGTCTCCTCCACGAAAGGAGTGGGTATACTTAACCTGAATGGAAATAATGTCTTACAGTGGAAAAAAATCCATTTACTTTGATGAATGAAAGTATGATTTGCAGATTGTTGATCAGCACAGCTCCAAGATATAGCTATGGACCTGGAGTAAGTAACAAAGACTCAGGCACTCACGACTTTGTATTGAGTCTGCACAAGTCACCTCTCATTTTGTTGGCTTGTAAAATGGAGATAATAATGTATAGTGCGTTACAAATTTTCAATATTTATATAAGTGCAAGCTATCATCTTCATTACCATCATCATCATTTTATTCACATCTCTTTCAGTGGAATTCATCTAGAAATGGTCCTGAGACAAGTTGCTCCTCCTCCTCTCCTTCCCGTCCTCCTCCTCCTCCCCATCATCCTTCTCCTTCTCCTCCTCTGTCTTCTTCTCCTTCTCTTCCTACTTCTCCTCCCGTTCTTCATCCTGCTCCTCATTCTGTCCTTCCTTTCTCTCCTTTTTATGAACTGTTGCAAGATGATTAAATACCATTTTTTTGTAGCTGCATAAAGTAATGAGGATATAAGTTTACTAATAATAATACCACTAATGAAGTGGGATAGTTAGATGGTTCCTACTAGCGTAAGATGCTGTATTTAGAAGTACTGTGCTTTATATAGTCTAGACAAAAGTCAGTCTAAAAAGTCATGTTTTATTAAGTTACTGGAGAATCTTTGTTGCCACAGGACCAGTTTCTCCTGTATTTACCTCAGTTTGCAAGCAACAATACCAAAAAAATATTGAAGCATTAATAAAACCCAGCCACCCAGAACTCCTGACCGTAGTCAGCCTGAATTATAACTTTTTAATTTAGTCAGGTAAAGAATTATTACAGTAGGACTCTAGGGCAGGAATGTGTTAATAAAAATCATACTCTCTGCCTTTTCATTTAAAATAATCCCCCTGAGCTGATTAAATGAAATATCACTTGTTTAATAACTGACAGAACATTATTTTTAAGCACAAATGTTTTGCATGTCTTGGCTGCCTGGTTTGCAGTCTGAGCACAGCTCTGAGCTGGGGGAGGGAGGTTGTGTGCGGTATAGGCACTGACATCACACAAAGGGAGGAGAGTTTAGCACTTGGAGGGAGTTGGTCCTGCCACTGTGGTATCCATAATTTAGTGTGAGGCAGTGAGGTAGACAGAGCATTATCATTAGAAATCATCCTGAACAGGCACATAAAGCACACTCGCAATAACACTTGTCAGAAAGGTGACTGCAGTCAAAACTAATATCCAGGAGTTTCCAGATAAATGCTGACACGGCAGCCATCCTACAAAGGCTATTATTGCTTCAAAAAATCCCCACAAAGCTCTAAACCCCCCAAACAAAATCAAACCATGAACCTTCCCCAGAGTGAATAAGTTAGTGAGAAGTTCGCATTGGGGTGGCATAAACTTTCCATGATTTATAGTAAACAAATTGCTTCTTTACTAGAATAAGAGGTTTGGGGTTTTTTGATGGTGAGAGATTGGGAGAGAAAGTAAGAATGAGAGAGAATGAGACAATGGAAGGGAAAGAGGAGAGAAGAGAGAGGGGAGGGAGAGGCAGAGGCAGAGGAAAAGGAGAGAAGAGTGGAGAGAAGAAAAGGGGAGAGAGAGACAGAGACAGAGACAGAGAGAGAGAGAGACAGAGGGAGAGAGAATATCAAATACTGTTTTCGAACTTAGTGATGGCAAGGCTATTTGGAATTCTTACCCTCCCCCCACCCCCAATTCCCACCCCATCCTGTTTTAGGGAATGTATGATCTGTGCCCATAAAACAGGTCATTAGCTGTGCAGCTTTAAGGTTCATTGCCTCAGCCTACATGTTGCTCAGTTGGCACTTGCATTTTGCCCTGTCGTCTACATTTAGCATAATCTCTTTGACTTGGTACCAGGCTGTAATTTAATAACCCAGCTCTGCTGACTTCATAAGCTGTGAAACCACAGAGGAAACCCCAAATCTGAATTACAGCCCTAATTACTCTAGCTGGAGCTAAGGGTCCCCACAATGAATTGTTCTATTAAGGTCCATTTCACATGGGGCCATTTGTTGGCAGGGTTCAAAAGACTGTAGGTTGATTGACTTCCCTGTTCTTACCCCACCCCCCACCCTACCTCAACACAAGTGTTTTTCCTGGTGGTCATCTGATTGGTAAGCAGTGGATAAAGACAGTTCCTGAGCTTTCCACATCTGATATTTGAAGAAAAAAGGCAATGGGGGAGGAATTCAGACTTGTAAAACAAACAGGTTAAAGATGATCATTTTCATTTTACCATGGAAGTCCTATACTACGTCCTCATTTTGGCTTGATGGCAACATTAGACACTCGGACATTTATGGAACATGAGAATTAGCAGATTCTCAACCTCATTTTCTCTTAACATCACATAGATGCTAGTGGGGTATTCAAGTTGTCCACTTAATATTTCCTATTCTGGCTCCATTGGTAGCCCATCATCTTTTCTTGTCATGCATCGCTCTGAATTCTGTTCTTCCAAATACCTCCTTGCCTCATCGATTAAATTCTACAGCCTGCTCACACCTACTGTGTCTCCCCATTCCTCTCTGTGTGAGATTAATTTTCAATTCTTCAGAGACCTCTTTATTCCATATCTCAAAGCCATACACCAATGGAAAAGACCACCTTCAGAAAAATTGTAAATTCCTCTAATGATCCTAACTTTACAAGAAACAAAAAGACCCATTCTTAAAAAAAACTATCCATTAGCAGGGTCTACCAAGTTGAAAAGACTTTACCTCCAGGCTGATGATGGACTATGTGTTTATTGGAGTCAGTTTGGTAGAGTGGAAAAAAAATATCAGGATTAGGAAACGTAGGTGTGACTCCTGTCTATGACACTAGTAACCATGAGAAAACCAGTTTAACTGTCAGGGGCTCAGTTTTCTCATCTGTGATATGTGGATAATAATATCTGAAGTATCTACCTCACAATGTTGTTTTGAGAAAAGCGCTTTGCAAAACTTGAAGAGCTATGCAAAACTCTATAAATGGGTAGCTAGGTGGCTTAATGGATAGAGTACTGGGTCTGAAGTTCAAATCTTGACTAAGATGCTTATTAATTATGTGACCCTGGGCAAATCACTTAATCTTTGTCTCTGTGCACAATTGTAAAATGGGACTATTAACAGCATCTGCCTCACAGGATTGTTGTAATGATCAAATGAGGTACTTCTAAAGTACTTAGCACAGTGCTTAATATGCACTGGATGCTATATAAACTTTTATTCTGTTCCTTTCTCCTCTAATAAATGTAAACTGTTTCATTATTATTACTATCCGAGGATTAGTCCAAGTTCAGAAAATCTCAGCTCCAGATGGTTGGTAACCAAGTGCTTATGTATCTATCTACCTATCTACCTATGTATGTATGTATGTATGTATGTATGTATGTATGTATGTATGTATGTATCTATCTATCTATCTATCTATCTATCTATCTATCTATCTATCTATCTATCTGTCTGTCTGTCTGTCTGTCTGTGTCTGTCTGTCTGTTTATCTATCTTTGTTTATTTTATCATAGCAACCTATGCAGGTCATCTACTAAGGGATGGAGATGGGGATCTTAATGCACATCCTGGTAGAAACATGAAGTATTTTCATTACAGAAATATTCTTTGCCCTGTAAAAGAAATCACCAGCAGGCACTTTAAATAGTAGATTCTCCTAGAGCATTTAAGTGTTTGTACTTGACTGGTAGACTGAAGGATGTAAGAAAACACCAGGCAAATTCTGGTCAAATGAGGATTAACCAGAAAATTAGATAAATGTGTAATAAAAGTCAATAAGAAAATACATCTTGCTTACTAAAATTTTGATTTGTATATCACTTTAAAAGAAAATTGCTACTGTGTGAATCACAATATGCTTAGTGTCCCTTAAATATAGAATGAGGGTTGGAGAGGTATGTCACCATATATTGTGTTCAGTTGTTTTCAGTCCTGTCAGACTCTTCATGACCCCCTTTGGGATTTTCTTGGCAGAGATATTGGAGTGGTTTGCCATTTCCTTCTCCACCACATTTTACAGAAGAGGAAACTGAGGCAAATAGGGTGAAGTGACTTGCCCAGGATCACACAGCTAGTAAGTGTCTGAGGATGGATTTGAACTAATGAAGACGAGTCTTCTTGACCTGTCACTTAATATGTACTTCCATTCCCAGGGAGACAGGTTATGCCTTAAAATGTCCAAAATTGTCTTTCATTTTCATTGAATATAGACACTGAGATGCATTTTCACTTCCGAGAACCCACAGAAAGGAACTGCCTCCTTGAGAGTGGAAACTACCTTTTTCTTTTCTTTGTATCCCCAACACTTAGCACAGTGACTTCCCCATAGTAGGTGCTTAATAGATGTTTATTGACTACTTATTGACTTAATTTCCATGGAAATTTCATCTACTTGGCATATACATGCATACATATGTGTGTATATTTATATACATACACGTAGAAGTACATATTCTATATGACTATAGATTTAGAGCTGGAAAGGTCCTTAGAAATCATCTAGTACAACTTCCTCATTTTACAGATGAGGAAATAAACCCAGAGAAGTTAATTGACTTGCCCAAAGTCACAGAGGCAGATTGGGAATTAGAAGTCCAAGTTTAGGTACTTTTACTCCATGGTACCAAAGGCTCCTCTCTTCTCTTATTCTACTCTCTTATGTCTCCATCTCCCTACTCCAGACCCCTCTCTCTTCCCCCAATTTAAAAGAAGAGAGAACAACATTTTTGGTTATCTCCTTGTTGGAGCTTCCAAGAGGGTCAATGCTTCCAAAGTATTTAGAAAATCTACCATTTAAAGGTATAGTAGTAAAAATAATGTCATCTTTTTGCTGTATAATTAACCAGGTTGGAGAGATAATATTGACTCAGTACTTACTATCCATCTTCCCAGTCCACAGAATGGAGGACCGAGGAACAGTATAGGGATCTGAAAACTGCTAACTGTACACTTAGGGTTACTGAATGAGGTTTAGGAAGCATAAATTTCATGCAAGGTTGCAACGTCAACCACCATCTTTCTTGAAAAAGATTTACAACGCTTGGAAAAATTCATTCACTTGGTAGTGCCAATAGAGCGGTGGAAGGTATTGGAGTATTTTGCAAGTTTTAAGAGAAGTGGAAGAAAATATTCTTATTACTTCTGACAGGCAGAAACACAGATTCAGTGATCTGTCTAGAGTCCTATAATAGGGATACAATCAGAATCCCTAGTCTTCAAGGATCACATTAAGTCATTAGCGTGCTGAAAGGTGCCAAGTCTGAAAGACAGTATGCAGAGTGTGGATGAAATGAGTACTGGACTGAGAGTTCTGGGCACTTGAGTTCGAATCTTGTCATTTACAACCTGTATGACTTTAGGGAAGTTGCTTAACTTTTCTGAGTCTCAATTCCCTTTATTCGTAAGATGAGAAGATCAGACCAGTTGACCTAAAAGGTCTCTTCTATTCCTGTGATTAGGTCATTGGGGAGAATGACATTGGCAGGCTATGTAAATAACATTTCTATAAGGACTGGACTTTCCTTGTGCTAGGTGCCATAAATAATATGTTTTCCCTCAAATGAAGATAGATTATGTCTCAAATAGAGGACAAGTTTGTCTGTCAGATATAGAGAGGAAACAAATGAAAGCCCATTAATCCGGACATGAGATTACCCCAGTCAGGAATGAAAGACCAGTAAACCCCCTGGATTAACAGCTGGGTAAATACTAGCTGTCTCAGGCAAAGCTGCCCAGGGGCAAATTCTGGCTTCATGCAAGTTCAACAAGGAAGTAACTGGATGCATATGAGAAGCAGATTGATGCAGGAGGCAAAATTTTGCTCAGAAGTGTCAAAGACAGAACCATCTAGGGGTGATAGCTTGAAGACATGAAATGGACAAAAAAAAAACCCAGATTAACAACAAAAACCCCAAACCCAGAAGCTCATGGGAAGCCCAGGAAGGATTCATTACTAAATTAATTTGAAAAAAGACACATGAACATTAAATATTTGAAGGAAAAATGGACCCTTATTTAATAAGATGACCTTCAAAATTGATTCAGATAAAATAAAATTTTAAAAGCCTGTGGTTTCTTTAGGGCATATTCAGCAGAACCTGGATCCTGGGCTAACTTCTGAGCTTTCCCTTCTGTTCAGGATGTGTTGTTCAACTATGCCAGCACAAATCATTATGAAATCATATACATTATAAATGAAATAAAAGAAATGAACAAAGCACACTATATTTCTTTGCCAGCAACCTGGAGTCTTGGTTTAGAGTAAATGTACTTTCCTTCGCAGCCAGAAAACAAAATTAAATAAAAAAATTAAGTTAGAGGGAGAAATGAATTTCATCAAAACTGTGCTGGATAATCTAACTTGGATCTTGAAGTCAACAGCAGCTGTCACTTGTGCAGCATTGCAGAATCAGAGTTCATGTTTACCCTAAAACAGCATAAGCATTACAAGAATTTTAGTGAAATAGTTATTTCATGGTACTTTAGGTATATTTATATTGAGGTACTTCAGGTACTTTATATTTCTTAAAGTATTTGTGAATCAGTTATCTTGTTGGATTTTCCCAAAACTCAGTGATATAAATAGAATGACAGTGATTACCCCCATTAGACAGAAGAGGAAACTGAGACCTAGAGAAGTTAAGTGATTTCTTAGTGACATAGCTGGAACTGGAATCTAGACTTTCTGAATTCCAGTAAATCTAATGCTTTTTCAATAAACCAAAGTATCTTTTTATCAGGCACTCATGGTATCCTGATGGGAGTTGGGGGTGTGTGTGGCAAAGATGAGTTTGAGAAGCTAATGACAAGAGGGGAGCACAAAAGTAAGGATGACAGTTCATATGTGAATGGTGTGTTACATTTTATAAAGCACTTTTTTCACCACATCATGGTTAGACAGGTATTTCTGGTAGTATAGTAGTAGTAGTAGTAGTAGTAGTAGTAGTAGTAGTAGTAGTAGTAGTAGTAGTAGTAGTAGTAGTAATGGCAGTATTTTCATGTTGTAGATGAGAAAATAGACTCGGGTAGGAAGGACAGCTAAGGCAAATTGTCTTGCTCATCATCACAAAGTGTCAGAGCCAGTATTTGAACCCCTATCTTCAGATTTCAGCTTACTTTCTATTACATGACATTGTTAGCAGTTAATATTGGGGTTTTCCTTAAATAAAAGGGCTATCTGAGAGTCTTTCCCAGGTTACTGCACTTACAGAGTACCATGAGACGGTAGAAAGAAGCCTGGATTTGGAGTCAGGGAACCTAGGTTCAAATCTCTCTTCTGATCCTTATCACTGACTTGTATGACCTTGTGTTAGTAACTGCAATTTAGTTTCCTTCTCTGGAAAATGAGGAATTTTTAAAATTATGAATAATAACTGAATACTTTACGTTAGTTTATCTCATTTGACCCTCACAACAACCCTGCAAGGCAAGAAATAGAAACATCCTGCTACTCACAGAGGAAGAAACAGAGGCTAAATGGGATTAAGTGAAGTGTTCACACTAGGTAAGAGGAAGGATTTGAATTCAGGTCCAACACTGTCTACTGTGCTACCTCTTGAAGGACTTTGTCATTCTAAATGCTAAGATTTTATTTACCTCACTGAAGCAGTTTAAAGGAATGAAATGTCTTTAAAAAATAAGATAGATGCCATCCTTATGTGTGTTCCTCCTTTGTTGCCGAAAAAGACCATGCTATCAGAGAAATAATGACATGACTTGCACTTGACTTTGTTTTGAGTAAGGGAGGGCTGTGCAGGTCACCAACCTCACTTCTCCTCCAGAGTCACCTGAATTCAGTGAGCAGATATTCATCAGGATGACTGGAGATGACCCAGGATGAGGCAATTGGGGTTAAGTGACTTGCCCAGGGTCTCACAGCTAGTGAGTGTCAAGTATCTGAGGTGAGATTTGAACTCAGGTCCTCCTGACTCCTGCACTGGTGCTCTATCCACTGGACCACCTAGCTGCCCCTGCCATGTTTATAAGATGAGAGGGAAAAGCTACTTGGGAATATGTGGGTACATCAAAGTTAAGTATCTCAACTTATTCAGAATAATCAGGTAGGCACATATTCGAGATTGCACGCTTGAATCTTGGAAACCATTGTTTTGAGAATCCAGTGGTGTTTTAAGTCATTCTCCAAATATGAAAAGGAATTGCTGTAGTAATCAATTCTTTTTATTTGTTCTTTCTTTTGTCTTTGTCACTTACATAGAAATAGAAAACAAATCATAGCCACCCTATAGCTCTGACAAGTCAGAATAATTTAGTTTCAATAGACTTGGTGATACTGTTTAAACCTGGAAAGTTAATAAACATGGATTTGTAGAATTAAAAATATTGAACTATTGGAGTGCTACCAACTCACAAAATTAAAGTTTTATAACTCAAAGTCGAAGACTGTGTTCCACAGTTTAAATATTTCATATCTGACATTTTCCAACTCGACAATGTGAAGTCTGATTTTGATTTTTCAATCCAGTATGAGTTTTGGAGTTTAATTCAAATTCAAGATAAAACCAGTTCTGAAACTACCTTCTGCTTCTGCTTTCCCTTGTTCCTTATGCCTCCTTTATAGCCACCCTTCACCTCTTTGGGACACCAACTTTTGGAGCTAAGCCAAACTAAATGTTTGGGAAATCCTTCTAAAATGTAACTACCAGTGATACGGAGTCAGCTGGATCATAGTCTTCCATGTGGTTAACATACCAATACATTACTTTATTAAGTATTTTCAAAGAAATAGTGTGAAATATATTTTGGATTACTCCATCTGCCTTCCAGAGTTATGTTGACTTTCTGTAAGCAAAGAAATTGTACTGCCCACACGAATGATTGACTAGGGCCTTGAGTTGTCTTCTCTTGAGCATCATAGATGTAGAGACCTATTTTTCTTACTGATGATATACTTTTGGTATATACTCAGAGTTATGGTAAGAATTAGTCTTTAATGTTAGAAGCTTAAAGTCAGTTGGTTGCTTGTTTTCTCGGTCTTATTCCTCCTTCCCTCCAAATCTACTGACATCCATTAAAGCTATATAATTCTAGGGATATGGATACCAAAATGGAAATTCTAGAATTGGTCACTTGGGGAAAGATACTCAGATTGACGCTAGCCCACATAGCTAAAAAGTGTCTCTTGGTGATATGGTTTGGGGATACCTCACTGATCTAACTACTATTCTGACTGTAGGGAAATTCAATATGTCATCACAACTCAAGCTCTGTGGGTAGAAATGTGAACATGAATTCCATATCATGAGAGCATTAAGAATAGGAGGTAAAGACACCCATTCATTAGATGCAACATATAGCAAAGCACAAGTCTGCCATCGAAGATACTGGAGAGAATGGAATAACATTTTTTTTTGCCAGATCTAATAGCTATAATTCTAAAAACTCCACTCAGTTTCTGAGAAATTTGTCTTTCTCTGAATCCTAATAAAATCCTAAAGGTGTCCCCTTTTTTTAATGTATATAAGAAACCATGATTCTTCAGCAGCTAAATCACAATAAGGAGAAAATTTCCTAACCTTTCAGCCCTTTTTACAAAAAGAATTTTTTTTCACTTTTCCACCTGAAGTTAAGTGAAGGCTGACTGATTCCTAACTCCATGGCAGCTAGGATAGCATATGATCCATTTTGATGTCAAATATACTTTCAGAGTAAGTGGTGAGTATAACACATATCATTTCACAGATAATGTTTTAATATCCTGCATTGAATAAAACTTTTTTTTAATCAAGTTGCAGTGGTAGAAGAGAACTCCAGCCACCAGGGGCTGGGGGGTTGCAGATGGCTGCATGACTCTAAATGTTCAAGCTTGACTGACCCATTTCATCAGTACTGTCAGAGCCTTGCACTGATACATGTTGACAACATTTAATCTTAAAAAATTGAAAGAAATGAATTAATATGCAAATTTCATCAGCTTTGTAATAAAAATGTCCTTGAAAAAAAACAGTGAACATGACCCCTGAGGAATTGTGTGAATTATCCCAGCTCAATTCTTTAAGTTAGTCAGAGGTACGCAGGTCCGCAAGGAAATCAGTGCAGATTTGACTTGGAAATAATTATGATGAAGAACAAAACACAAGCAGGTTGAATAAATGTAACAACTTGGGGAAAAGTCTTAGTCCTGTTTGTTATTCACTTTGAATTAACAGGATTAGGTTTGGTTTTTGAAAATAAAGGAACACTGCCATGTAATTTTAACACCTAAGTAATGTGAAAACAATATTTTTGTACTATAATTTTTAGTAGATATTAGATATTACATCTGACAAAAACAAGTCTATTTTTTTCATGTGTTTTAGTTGCAGGTATAGCAGCTGGCTACCTGAAACCTTTCTTTCATGCTGTGTGTGTCTTTTCAGAACTCAAACTGGTTGTTTTGACTAAAATGATCAAATAGTTCAATAAAACAGTGATTTTTTTCCTCACCAAATTGTCCAGTTTTGGTGTCATGTGGATCTTATGGTCTTTCGAAATGAAGACTGATTTTTTGATTAACCTCTCCCCAAAAAGAACATCGAATTTACCTATGAATCACAAATCTAGACCACAGGAAGAAAGCTTCTCCACACTGCCATGTGACTCTAAACTCACTTCTTGTGGCCCAGAGTGGACTCACACTAGTACTGCAGTTGTGAAGTTGCTGAGGCCAGGAATGGCCAGAGTAAGTAAAGACTGAGCAAATGTCACTGCCAAAAAAGAAATGTTCAAGGAATATTCTAGACCACAAAAGGGGGGAGGGAGGTAGACAGAGAGAGACAGAGATGGAGAGAAAGAGAGAGAGGAAGAGAGAGGTGAAGAGAGAGGGGAGGGAGAGAGACATAGAAAGAGAGAGACTGACCAAGACAGTGAAAAGAGAGAGAAACAGAGAGAGAAGTGTGGAGAAGGGAGAGAGAAATGAAAAGAGAGAGAGAGAGAAAAGAAGAGAGAGAGAGAGAGAGAGAGAGAAGTGTGGAGAGGGGAGAGAGAAATGAAAAGAGAGAGAGAAAAGGAGAGAGAGAGAGAGAGAGAGAGAGAGAGAGAGAGAGAGAGAGAGAGAGAGAGAGAGAGACATTATCTTTAAGCAGGGAGTTTTGCCTGTGTTGACACCAGAAGCTCTGGAATGCAAAACCAATGAATGAGCTCAGGGTCTGAAACAACCTTAACCATTACTACCCTCCTATCATCCCTCTTTTTCTCATTCATTTAAAGAGGAAGGAAGCTGTTAACTCCAGCCAAAATGGTTTTGGTTTTCAACTCTTAACCATCGCTGGGTACCACTGTTCAAAATGTTTTCTTTCCTACATCAAGCTCCAGCTTTGGGTGTTCAAGAGGAATTTACACTGCCATTGATCAGCCTCTCCTCTCTCCTTTCTGAGTTTTCATCAAAGATGAGGTCAGCACACATTACCTTAAAGCTCCATTTAAGACATCTGAGGGTGCCTCCCCCCGCAATTCAACAGACTTTAAGTGCTCACTGCCAAATTCAGAACCTTGTTACCCCCTGATAGCTTTGGGTTAAACCCCAAATGTGTCTTGTTCACAGCTGGGAAAACTCAATATAATCTTTTAGATTCTTTGAAATACTGTAAGTCTGATTCCACATATTCTTGGAAGACAGAAGCCCTGTAAAACAGACCGATGACCAACCAAATTAATCCAGTCTGTGAGCCTTTGTGGTTCTCTACAAAAGGCTTTTTAAGTTTCTCCTTTTCTTTTTTAATCTACAATCAGTGAAATCCTACTTTTATAGTGCCCTTTTGCACCTGCATGCATAAAATGAATAAGCCCACAGTTTAATTATGCAGTATGCTATCAGTTTGGAGATGATATAAAGTTGCAGATAGAGAAAGAATAAAAACCCCTTTTGGAATCTAAAATTAATATATGTCAAACTCAGGGTAAATCTTAATCTTTTCGAAATATTTCTCTAAAATAGACGTACCTTTATCATCTGGCACATCAAGATCACTTGGAGGGAGGGAGGGAGGGAAGGGGGGGGAGGCATTTGGTTAACATGCTACAGGACAGCATTCTCTATTTCACCTCACTTCAGGCTATTCCTGAAAGATCTGAACAGTTGTATAATAATGAAAAATGGGTAAGACTTGTGGGGCATTGCCTGCTCTCCCATACCTCCGCCCACGCATTCATCATTCCGCAGGTATTGTCAGCGAAAGTTTAATTGCATAAACACTCTGTAACTGTCCTGTCATATTTCTTGTCAGTCTGGATTCCCTCTCTGGGCTCACTATCTCACAAAACTATAATTGAATTGCTACCAAATCACAAGAGGGTCCCCCCCCCCAAATAAAATCTTTATGAATAGAATTTGTTTCCTATCAGCCGATTTGACAAATTGTGGCAGAAGGAAGGTCTCTGTGATAATTTCCGAGTTTATTCTAAACCCAGCTATTTGCTGTTTGCTCTTATCTGTTCGTTAGAATTTTAAAGCTCTCCTTGGGATGTGTGTGTGTGTGTGTGTGTGTGTGTGTGTGTGTGTGTGTGTGTGTGTAAGAGGACGGGGCAGTGAAAATATCATTATCCACAGCAAACTTAAGGAATTCAATGGTAATATTTTTGCAGGTGCGCAAGAGGCCAGTAAGGGGAAAAGAGAAAAAGAAAATTGACTTTGCCCTCCTGTGAAGTGGCACCATGGGTAACTGAAAGAATTCCAGGCTAATGATAAATTAAATCCTTTATGTCAATGCAAACAGGTCTCATTCTCTCCCTACCCCAACCTTGGGTAGGATTAAGGGCATGGCAGTAAGTCCATGAGTTGGCAAAATGTCTCATTTTACATATTTTATTTATTCTTTGATAGGCCAGTTGGGGGGGGGGGTGGTAATTGTTATCATTATGAACACTACTGAGACATTTCTTGGCTGGTTTTGAAGGCAATGACCTCCCCCCCCAAAAAAACCTAATAAAAAGGTAAGACGTTGAATTTGCCTAAACATATCCATGAAACTTTAATGCAAATGAGAATGTATTAAACTTTAATATTTTCAGAATATATAAAAATAAAATATATTTGATGTGAATAAAGAATTACATTTAACCTGTTCTTCACTTTTATTTTACCCTAATGCATCCCAGAAAATGTCACCAAAGACACCAAAGCCCCCCAGAAAAGGTCAAAACATCAACCATTTCACTTTATAATTCCATTGGTGCTGTGGCCATGAGATATGGCTCTTGGTGAATAACTTTTAAAAGGGATGGGGCTTCAACCAGATTGACAACTGTCTGTTTATGTTTTTAAAATGTGCTTATCAAAATCGAGTAGGATTGATGGGTGTTTTTAGATGAAGTTATGTTTTTGCAACAGACTTAATTTAGGACTAAGGTTAAGGCTTAGGATAAATGAATGCATTAGATGATTAAAGGGCATTTGTCTTGTGGGACACTTAAGTCATTTGTTTATGACACTGGAAAACAAGCTTGGGAAAAAAAAAGCGCCATAGGTTTAACGCATCTATTTTATACAATGTTAAACTAAAACTAATGACTTTTTTAATGGAACTCCAAGATATGCCACTTCACTAAATATCCAGGGGCAGAATAAAACGTGCAGTGAAGTAAACATGATGAAAAAAAATATTGAAATACTGCTTTTGTCTCTAAATTATGTATATTTTATACATATGTATAAAAATGTGTGTATATGAAATACGTGTGCAAATATGTATGTATGCCTGCATTCTATATATGTATATGTGTGTGTGTGCATATATTAAATGTTTGTGTATATTATGTATTAATATGTGAATATGTGTGTTCCAAAAAATCTTTTATTGGTTATTGCCTTTTCATAGAAAAAAACATGTACTCTACTTCCCTCTAGCCCATCTCATCCCTAAATGTTCTCATTTAATTTTAAAGAGTATGGGAAGATTTAAAAAAGTTTTTTGGATGGCACAATGGATGGGGCTATCATATTGCCCTACACTTGGTATGATAAAATACCTTGTCATGGGGGACTGGATGGCTCAGGGGATTGGTAATGGGATATACAGAGCCTTTCACCCCTGGGTCACTGGTTTGAATTTTGCCCAGGTTGGCAGTGACTAAAAGTCATTAACATCTCATGGCTGCTTGGTGGCCTATGTGAAATGAGTTTCTTAATTTATTTATTTAAGTCCATATATGGGGCCTATGTCTGGAACCCATGGGCATCTCTCTCCCCCTCCCCCCCTTCCTCTCCCTCTCTCTCTCTCCTACACACACATCACACCATCATAACTCCAATAATCTCAGTTACCCAGACTCATGATTAACTGAAATCCCACTGTAGGCCTTCCTCACTAAATGGATCAATTTATTCAAAGTTCAAATGAAAACTTGTGCTTCCCTCCCCTCCCCACTACCTCCTTCCCTAGCTTAGATCATCACTGGTGAGTGAACTGGATGAAAAAGCAGGTTTGGTGGTCACAGGGCTCTGAGATCACAGTGAGCTCTCTTCATTCTGAAGAGACAATGTCTACAACCACAGGACTGCCAGAGACATCTGTCAGACCCCTTCTGGATGTTTCTCAACTCATAGGGATCCAGGTTTTATGATCACAGATTCAGAGATAGAAGAGACTCTAGGGATCATTTGGACCAACACCCTCGTACTTTTCTTCTTGCACCAATGAGGGATCTGAAGGCCAGAGAGAGGAGTTGATTTGCCCTAGGTCCTACAGCTACGTGACTAAGTCAGAATTTGAATCCAGGCTAAAACTTTAAATCCAGCATCCTTGCTCTAGGTATTGCTTCCTCCTCCAGGGCCCAAGAAACACAGTCAGTATCCATGGCCACTGGAAATGGTAGTGTTCCAATGAAATGAATCATTATTATTTTAACAAGCATTTGCTCTTTTGAACAACATGTTATGCTCTGACCCACCATGTTATGCATCAAGAAGTCAGGTTGGAAACTGCAAAAACTTGGATGATAGCAGTGGGGTTATTCTAAAATAGGACCAGAGGAGTTTCCTGGCTAGTCGAAAGGAAAGAGGAATTAACTGGTATCAATTAGAGTATAGAGTCCAGGAGAAGAAGACACATTAAAATCCTGTGACCAAGATTTTTATATATCGCTTTAAGAACTGCCCAAGGACAGGATGGTAGAAATGAGGCTAGAAAAAATTTCATGCTACCAAATATATATGGGTATCCATATACATACACGTATATGTTTAAATAGGTATATACATATACACACGTATGTATATGTGTATTGTTTTCAGTCATTTCAGTCATATCTGACTCTCTGTGATTCCATTTGTGGTTTTCTTGGCAGAGATACTGAAGTGGTTTGCCATTTCTTTCTCATTTTATAGATGATGAACTTGAGGCAAACAGGGTTAAGTGACTAGCCCAGGTTCACACAGAAATTGAGTGTCTGAGACCAGATTTGAACTCATGAAGATGAGTTCTTCCTGATTCCAAGATCAGTGCTCTATCCAGTGTGCCATGTATGCTGTGCACATATATATGTATGTACATATGTATATATGTAATATATACATACATACACCTATGCTGTGTATGTATATATGTGTGTGGTGTTTGGGTATATACACACATACACATACAAACACATACATACATATACATACATGTATATACACATGTATGTGTATGCATGTATGTACAGTGCAGTAGATTGAGTACCAGGACTGAAGTCAGGAAGATTCATCTTCCCAAGTTCAAATCTGACCTCAGACACACACTAGCTATGTGACGCTGGGCAAATCACTTTACCCTGTTTGCCTCAGTTTCTTCATTTGTGAAATGAGCCAGAGAAGAAAAGGGCAAACCGCTCCAGTATCTTTCCCAAGAAAACCCCAAATGGGGTCGCAAAGAGTCAGGCATGACTGAAATGACTCAACAACAGCCACACACACACGCACAAACACACATGTATTTTGTAATTGACTTCAAATTAAAAAGAAGTCAACAATGGTGAATGACATCCAGGAAATCTAATGAAATCTTCAGCGTCATTAATGGAAATCTAATGTACAGCCCAAGGATGGCTTCCTTGGTCAGATCACATTTGGAATATTTATCTAATTCTGAGTGCCAGCCTTTTAAGGGATAGGCAAGAGCTGGAATATAACCAGAGGTTGGTAACCAGGATAATGAAGGGAGTAGACACCACACTATATGGAGATCTTCCAAAGTAATTGGGGATATTTATCCTGGAAATGAGAAGACTTATGGGCCAAATGATAGCTGTACAAAATAATCTGAAGTTCCCTTATGAAAAACAGATTAGATCTATTTGGCTTGTCCCCAAGTAGCAGAAGTATTTGTATTATTAGTTGGAACTGATAGAGAAGCATAATCCTTGCCATTCCGTTCCAACATTTGCTTTGGGAGGTAGTAGATGATTCTCATTCATGGTCTTTAAGCAGAGGCTCAAGTATGTTGTTGTAAGGATTCCTTTGTAGCTATGAGTTGGATTTGATGGCCACTAAGGTTCCTTCCAACTCCAAAATTTTGTGGTTTATGCAATTCACTAACCCCTCATTATGCTCAAGACAATAGACTAGATGTTGGTGACATAAAGACAAAAATGTAACAATCCTTGTGTTCAAGGAACTTTCATTATACTTGGAGGATGTGATATATTATATTCATAGAAAAGTATAAAACAACGTAGAGACGATGATAATTAGAGTTGTCCTAGAGTAGAATAAGCTGAGGATGGAAGTTCCCCATCACCATGTAAGTGGAGGCTTGTCAGGGATATTGTGGATGGAATTTGTGATTTCATTAGGATTTGCACTAGATAATTCCAAAGGTCCCTTCCCATTGTACTTACCAAACTCAATGGCTTTTTTTTCATTCTCAGCATCCTTTGCTCCTCTACAGCATCTGGCACTAATAGCCCTCCACATTGGAATCAGGAGAGTCTTGAGTTAAAATCTCATTCCTAATACTAGCTGTGTGACCCTGGAGAAATAAATTAAACCCTGTGACCTTTGGTTTACCCATCTCTAAATTGGAATTAATGATTTCTTAAGTGTTTGCCTTATAGGATTGTTATGAAGATTGGGTGAAATGATGTATTTTGCACATTTTAAAATACTACATAAGCATCAGTAGTAATAGGAGTTCTTATCTTTTGTTAATTATTGATTTTCATTCCTTTCATCTCATGACAGTCAACTCTCCTGGTTCTCTTACCTACAATCATTCCATCTCTGCCTTCTTCACTAACTATTCTTATGTGTAGCCATTTGCCATAATTCTGTTCTCCAGTCTCTCTCCTCTCCTCTCATCCCCTGTCCTCTTTCCTCTTATCCCCTCTTCTCTCCTCTCCTGTTATCTTACCTCTCATCACCTCTCTTCTCCTCTCTCCTCTTTTCTCTTCTCATCTCCCCTCCCCTCTCCTCTCCTTTCCTTTCCTCTCTCCTCCCTTCTCCTCCCCTCTCTTTTCTTTTTCTCTCCTTCCCTCTCCTCTCTTTTCTACATACTATCTCCCTTGGTATCATCCCTTCCCACATCTTCAACTTTGACCTCATTCTTGAGCCCATAACCTGCATTTCCATAGACATTCTGGAAATATTCTCCTGGATGTTGACACATCTGACTCAACATATTCCAGTGCAAACTCTTTTCCTGAAAATCTCCTTCTCTCTCTGACTTGCCTACTTCAAAAATGGCATACTAGTCATGACATCACTCAGGCTGAAGACCTAAGAGTAATTTTGGACTCCTCTCTTGTTCTGCTTCCACATCCAATCACATGTCACTAGCAGTAACACTAAACACTACTACGTTTGCTTGGTGACTTAAAGTTTACAAAATATTTTCTGCACAACAATCCTGAAAGGCAGGTCATGTGAGCATTTTTTTGTGTGGGAAGGTTTGGACCAGTGATTTCCTCAGTGTAAAAAATTCCCAGTCTAAGAACTCCTTCCCCAGATATCAATGCACTTGAACTTTACAATCTTGCTTGGGGCACAGAGAGATTAAACAACCTGCACATGGTCACATGACTAGTATTTGGCTGAACAAGACTTGAATTCTGCTTTTCCAGACTCCAAGACTTGCCCTTTATCTACTGGGTCATGTATTGTCTCAGTGCAAGTATCATTATCTCTGTTTTCCGATGAAGAAACTAGGGCTGAGAGAGGTGAGTGATCTGCCCATGATGACATAATTCACAAGTGTCAGATCAGCCATTTGAACTCAAGTTTTCTATCTCTAACTATAGAGGTCTTTCTACTAAACCACAGCAACTCTTGAGTTGCCAAGGCCCCTCAATTCTACCTCTGAAATATGCCATCTCTGTCTTTACTTTCACACTTTGGTGGTGCAGCGGAGAGAGTGTTGGGCCTGGAGTCTGTAGGATGTGAGTTCAAATCTATCTTCAGATACTTACTAGCTGCGTGACCTTGGGCAAGTCACTTAACCTTTTGCCTCAGTTCCCTCACCTGTAAAATAAGAATATTAACACCTACCTCCCAGGGTTGTTGTGGGGATCAAATAAGAAAATAGTTGTAAAGTGCTCAGTATGGCAGTGATTGCTATATGTTAGTTATTAACATTATAATTAGTCTAAAACTTCATTACATTCTATCTGGACTACTACAATTGCACTTAACTAGTCTCCTTTCAGTCTCTCTCCACTGCAATCCATTTTACACAGCACTGTCAAATTAATCTTCCTAATCACAGATCTGGTTCACTCAACTCCTTCACTGAAAATGATGTCAACATCCAGGTGAATATTTCCAGCCTGATAACTGGCTTTCTGAAATAGGTCACTAAACTTCCTCTTTGTCCTTATCTCACGTCACTTCCTCTTCATGTATTCTACACCCAACTCCACCAAACACACTGAAACAGCTTCCACAAACACTCCTTTGCCCACCCATTTCTTTGTTCC
Organism: Notamacropus eugenii; assembly: GCF_028372415.1. Lineage (NCBI taxonomy): Eukaryota > Metazoa > Chordata > Mammalia > Diprotodontia > Macropodidae > Notamacropus > Notamacropus eugenii. The sequence goes on along the minus strand of NC_092878.1, from coordinate 50,919,025 downwards.
TACTCGTCCTATTCCTCGAGGTTCAAATGTCCTCCCCTTCCAATTTCCACGTGGTAAAATCTCATGTCATTCCAGGCCTAAATCATAGATCATTTCCTTCATGGATCCTTCCCTGGTCTCTCCTTCTTTAGATCTTACATAGTTCTTTGTACTTTGATGCACTTAAGTTCTATTTTTATTACAGTTATCATTATGCAAATCTTGTCTCCCCTCTAAATCTCTACCCATACATATTTACCTACCTACCTACATGTGTAGATGCTAAATTGTAAGCTTCCAGAAGGAAAACACTTATGCCTTCTATATCTTTACTTTTAATTCAGTATCTAGTACAGTGCTTTGCCTCCAATGGGCCCTTAATAACCATAGAATTAAATTTATTAAGTTGAGTAAAAAGTAGTATATTTCAGATGATTCACAGTAAAAATATATGACCTGAAGATGATGTAAACACCTCTCCTAACTCTTTACTCTTCCAGAGTCTGGACTAGTTGCTTTAGTAAATTAAATAATAATACTTCACATCTGTAATGCTTTAGAGTTAACAAGGTACTTTCCTAGTAAGAACCTCATGAGATAAGAAGTTCAAATACTATTGCTCTCATTTAAGGGAAGGGACCAAGCATTTACACAGTGCCTACAACGTACCAGGCACTGCGCTAAGTACTTTACAAATATCTCATTTGTTCCTCAACAACAAACCTAGGAGGTAGGTGCTTGTATCATTCCATTTTACAGAAGAGCTAACAGAGGCAAACAGTGGTTAAATAACTTGCCCAGGATGCTGCAGCTAATAAGTATCTGAGGCCAGATTTGAACTTAATTTTTCCTGGATGACCGTGCCAGTCATACTGACCTATGTCTTGTTATTGGACTTCAATGACTCTGGAGAAGAGAGTGAGGCTGGTGGCTTTGGGCAGCTCTGCCTCACTTAAATCCAATTCACACACAAGTCAAGACATCACCCTCTTGATGTCATCGGTCCTCTTCAAAAATGTAGGATGAACAGCAACAATTTTTCATGACTCTAGGACAGGTCCTCTATCCACTGTACCACCCAGCTGCTTGCTAGGTAAATACAATGAAGAATTCCATCTTTTGGAAAATAAGGCCCAAGAAAATTCAGAGCATCACAGACAGTCTGTTATCTGCTCCACCGGCTTGCCTTGCTCTAGTCAGCCTCTCTAGCATTGGGACATGAACCACTCTATGAAGAAAGAGGGTGTAACTATAGTTCTTGAGGGAATAACTATATTCTCTATCCTCCAAGGCCTGATGCCTAAAACTTACTTGAGAAACTTCTGTTGCCCTTCATCTGATTCCATGGTGAAATAGGCGGGGGACTACAAGGTTTCATGGAAATTCCCAGTGCATAAGGTGCAAAATAGCAGAAAGGGCATAAAGATATTATTTTCACTGGGTCTGTCCATGCATGTGGCCAGAACTGGCTTTGGGATGAGTTTTGCCCATCGTCTAACTGCTCAGATGCTGTTGCCCAGAGGATGGGGGAGAGGAGAAGCCCTATGGGGAAGAAAGGAGATACTAGATACTATAACACAATAGATTTAAAGCTGCAAGGAAATTTAGGAGGTCTTCTAGTCCAAATGCCTCTTTTATTAGCTAGGTAGCACAGTGGATAGAGCTAGACTGAAAAGTCTGGAAGGACTGAGTTCAAATGCTGCCTCAGATACTTACTGATGCATAGAGAACTTAAGTGACTTACTCAAAGTCACAAAACTAGTAAGTATCTGAAGTCGATTTTTTTTTTTTTGAGATAGGGTCTTTCTATCTTACCCAAGCTAGAAGAGCAGTGGCCACTCACTGACCTTATTTTAATAATGACTGGCACAGGAGTTGCTCTCAGGGGTCTACCATATTGACTTGGTTAGACTTAATGAGGACTCCTGCTCAGTTTAATCCATTCTAGCTCAGAACTCCTGAGATCAAGAGGTATACTAGTTTCAGCCTCCTAGGTAGCAGGGATTGTAGATACGTGCCACCACAGTGGGCTATTTCCTCCATGATCACTGAAACTGACGATGGACAGATGAAGGTTGAAAAAAGTTTCTCAAGTAGGTTTTATGCATCAGGTCTTGGGGTATGAAGAATATTGTTATTCCCTGGAGAATTATAGTTATACCCTCCTCTTCACAAAGGATCCATGTAGAGAAGTTGATGGAGTCCAATGCTACTCTCAAATAGTAATATTGGCACTATCCACTTAACTAGGTTTTTCCAAAGAAGGGACTTTATGAGCTTCAAAGCACTATTGGAATGGAAAACTATGATGATTGTGTATGTGGAGAGTACCCAAGAAACAGAAAAATTGCTTGAGGATGGTCTCCAACATGTTGAGTTTATCCTCTACAGAAGGTCTCTGGGAAGACATGGGTAAAAGTCACAGTATGGAAAAACATGGATGTATTGTTATCTACAACCAATGAAGGAAATGAGAGTCATGAGGTAATATTAAGATGGCCCACTTTGTCAGTGTTCTCATTTTTAAAAAAATGTTAGCACATAAAAGGGCTATGACTATTATCCAAGGGATGTTACCATATAAAGGAAAACAGGCATTGTCGTGTTCACCTTTAGCGACAAATGAATCTACTTTAGATCAGAAAACCTATACTGACACTAATTTGCTTCTTTGAATGTTTTCATCATTTTCTCAGGCAACATCAGCTAAGGAAAAGGCTTCAAAGTGAGGAAGGCCTGCTTGTCACATATTGGCTAAGTTGGCTTTGGCAAGTCGCTTAACTTTTCAGCGCTTTGTCTAGGCAACTCTAAGGCCTTGTCTTTTTAAATAAGTAATTATTAAACACCTACTATGTGTCAGGTATTATGCTACATGCTGGGGATACAAAGAAAGGTAGAAGACAGTCTCTCCTAATCTAATGGGAGAGAAAGAATGCTAACAACCATGTACAAACATACCACACAGAGGAGGTGCTAACCAGCATTAGTAGATTGAATTCCTTAACGTGGGAGTTCTCAAAAACAATGAAATCTTGGGTTTGTTTTTTAAAAAATCAAACACCCAAATTTTCAAACCTATGTGCACAGGGATTTCTGATTAGAGAAGAAGACTCTCTTCTCTGTACCAGAGGACATGCTGGTTACTTTTCTCCCAACATCCCTTCTCACTCTCCTGTTCTTCAGCCCTTGGACTCTCCTCTCCTTCAGCTCAGCCCTGAACTGTTAAAGGCTCCATTCTAATCTTGGCTCAGCAACTGACTTAAGGTGGCCTTGGGCGACCACTTCCACAGTCTGTGATTCATTTTGCCTGGCTGTAAAACAGGGATAACGGTGCTGACCTCCCTCAGAGGGAGATAGTGTGAATTAACTCCTGTAATTACCAGTTGGTGTGCTCTGGATACATGAAGTGCTCTATTAATGCCAACTATTATCACAGCAGCCTCAGGAACAGCTTTGTTTCAAAAGAACAAGACTCACAGAACATCTGCTTGGCAAAACGCTGACAACCGAACGTTGCAAACTTTGCACAGAAGCAATATTTCCAGCATTTTCCCCAAAGCAATCGCAAGTAAACTGCTCACTAGGGGTGGAAATGGTTTTCGACCAATTTTGCCTCTTCTGATCTATGCACCCTGCAAGGCTTAGTCAATGCCAGGTAACTTATCCTTTGTAAGTCTACTGTTTAGTGCAGATGAGGAATCCAGAATGGTATAATTTTGACAGGAGAGAGATTTCTGTGTAGTGGTATGTATTAAGAACAAATGGCTTGTGAGCTTTGTTCAAGAAGGTAAGAGCTTTATAAATTGAACCTATAAATTGTAATTATCAAGCATCCAACTTGGACGTGCTTTGTTGAAATGCAGAGAAAAAATAGGTTGCCTGTTAGCAACTTAGCTTGAGTTTTATTTTATAGAAACATTAAAAAAAATTCCCCCTCATCACCACAGGTAAGGAAACAGCAAAATTATGATCTAGAGAGCTAGGAAATAACTGCCTCAAAATAATGGGTTTAAAAATAATATTGATTTTCTATTATTATTATTATGGTGGGCTTAGAAAAATTGACCCTTATAATTTAACGTCTTGTTTATTTTGATAAGAGAGGTCTCTCCTCCAATTATTCTGTGGGTTATTTGTGACACTTCCATGATATCACCGTATTCACTTGCATGAGAATTATACTTTTTGAACTGCAAAATGGGGGTACTGATTACTAGAAAGAGAATTGGGGAGGGAAAGACAGACAAATACTACAGAGCCTGATTCCTGAAAGGAAAAGAGAGACTGTTTTCTACAATCGGAGCAACTTCACTGGCAAGTTTTTCCATTCTGAAACGATAGAGAGAGTAAGGTCCCAAGACTGGGGTGGGTGGCTTGGGTCTGCAGTCATGGGTTACAGTAGCTAGACCTGAAGGGCAGCCTATTTATAAGTAAGATAGAATTGTTTTTTTGAGTGATTTCTCCAGATGCTAGAGGTCCCAGAGTATTTTGAACATTATCTTATCCCCAATAATGAGCATCTATGTAGATCACAGGAGGCACAGCTAAAATGCAGGTGATATACACTTCATTAATATGTACCACCAGATTGTAAGCTCTTTGAGGGCAGCAAGTGTTATTTGCCTCTTTTTGTATCTTCAGTGCTACCACAATGTCTGGTACATAATAGTAGCTTGATAAATGGTTGTCGATCTATTAATTGATTGGCACTTCTAGTCGCTATACTAAGATAAAATAAGAAAGAAATCATGGGCACCTAGCTCTCCTTCTAGAAGACATCTTCTAATTCTGCTGGGGGTGCTGTAGAAAATGAGATGACCATTTTTGCTATCATGTACAAGGACTTTGACTATTATTCAAGGGATGATCCTGTATAAAGGAAAATGGGCATTGCTGACGTCCACCTTTAGAGTCAAATGAATTCACTTTAGAACAGGAAGTCTATACTAATACTAATTTGCTTTTTTGAATTTATTCATCATTTTCTCAGAGCAACATCAAATAGATTTTGTAATGAAATAGGGAGAAATAGAAACATTTTATTTCTAAAGACGAACAATAATTAAGGTACACATACTGCCCTCAGGACTTTTTTTTCCCCTTTAATGAGAGCATTGCCAAAATGTACCACTTTAAAATTACCTTATAACTTTCATTGGTAACAATGAAATGAGTCTGGTTAAACTGTTTTCCGTACGGGATGTTCAGCACTTATACATGCAGATCAGATGTTATTAACCAAAATAAGACTGGCTTATGGAGACATGTACCCTCCTGGCTTTTTGTTCTAGTTATAGTAGAGACAAATTTCACATTCAATCCATCAGAGATAACCGTGGTAAGTTATCTGATGGATTTATCTTTGCTTATGTTGTATGAATATGGAAGAGAATTAAATGTGTGTTTACAGTTTGATAAACATTCAACATAAATTATACATTTTAATTTCATTTATTAGTTAGGGACTATGGAAAGTGGGGATTTCATAGCCTACAAACTGCCATGCAGATTGAAGGATTAGACAGGCTCCTGAAAAGGTGTGCTAATTGTAAGCACAAAATCCATTCCGATTTTAAAGCAGTCACTACATGATTTGGAACTCGGAGTTTAACTAAAGTAGAAGTGGAATCGGGCTCAATCAAGTGACTATGTGATGGCAGAAGAACATTGCAGGTGGGGAATTTACTCAGAGAACCCTGAAATCCTGCCAGCTCATCGCTATCATCAGAAATAACCTTAGAGCAAATACCCTTCCTCACCATATGAATACTTATATTGGGAACATCACATTATTCTTTCACAAAGCTCTCTTTATCATATGAAGGAAGAAGACCAGACCTTGTAGCATGAGTATAAATCCTCCCCTCCCTCTCCGGTCCCCCACCCTGATATTATCTTACCACATAATGATTCCAAAAATCTCACAGAGATTAATGGTGATCACATAATTCCAGAAAGTCAGTACTCTATATGTAGAAATATATTGGCAATAAAAAGCAGTCACTGTTATGCCTTTTCCCCAGTAGGGGATCTCTCACTTTTCTTTGATTTTTAAAGGCTTCAGATCAATAACTGGAGTGACATTATTAACAGCTCCCTCAACACCTTGGCCAGCACTAATATTAAATCCATTATACCTTCTGTTTGACATTTGCAGTACAGCAGAAAGTGTTGTAGATACAGTCACACAGTCTTGGGACCAGGGTTGGATGCCGGGTTAGTAAGATGGTTTCCCTTGCCTGACTTCTAAATTCAGCTCATTGATAGGAAACTGGAGCTATTTCAGAAAACTACACTAGGCAGTAAATAATTCAACTGTCAAAGTACAGGTATATCCCATCCGTGTGGCTTTTGGAACAAAGCACCAAGCGGGTCTTCAGATGAATACTGAAATTCCTTATTGTTTTCTTATCTGCCATTTGTACCTGTTATCCCATCACCTATTGAGGGATCTTCTAATGAATTCCTTGGAGAGATGACCATGAAAGTCTGCAAAAATAAACTGCTTCTGTTTTTTCCAGTAAGAGCAGGATCTGATCAGATTTCCTTAATCTCATAGGTATAAGCATCTGGGCAAGGGCCTCAATGATTCCGTTTGGATAATGAAGATGTCTGTTGAGTTTAGAAATTTTGGCAGCATTTAATGGCACACGTACACACATCACCTAGCAAATGATTATCTCAACCTGTTCCTTTCCACCCTGTAGCAGTCTAGTTCCTCGTTAAAACTTTTAAAGGAAACCTTACAGCCAGTATCTCAGAGAATCAATGGGTTAAATTTACTGTTGGAGTTATTCTTCACCCAAAGTACTGTCTCATACATTTTGCTAAGTTGTCTAAATCCTAGCGTAGTATTGATTTCTCCCTCTATGAGCTCTCACCCATTCAATAAGCTGCAAGGACCCTTGTCCTGGCTCAATTCACTCTAAAGCAGGACTGGGATACGTTTTTCTGATGGTAGACCTACAGTTAGGAGCTTATTACCAGGAAGCTAAAAACAGCTTTCACAACAGAAAAGGAAACTTTTTCTTTAAAAATAAAAAAAAATAAAAAGGGCAATTGACCATAGTCATTCTATGACCTAAACGTCAGAAATAGGGCCCCTTGGTTTGAAAATGTTTCTCAGTTTCTCTAGCATTCCTTGGAAACAGCTGGTTTTCCATTTATTGAGCACTTAACAGTAGCTATGCTGAATTTATTAAAAGAAGAGTATGGCAATCATAACCCCAAGACTGTGGAACCATTAAAAGGAATGAAAAGATATAAGAAGATCTACGGAGAGTAAATTAAGCATTCAGGTTGTATGGTTCAGAGATTCTGAGCTTCACAACATCATGGGAGCCTACAGGTTAAGGAAAGCCTTCTCCAAAATGGCCAGATCAATCTTTAAGGGGGTGGGGGGAGTAGTAATCTTTAACTTGACAATTTTTTTTAAACCCAGGCAATCCATTTCCCTTTCACATGTCCTAAGAGTTTCTTTAGGGTCTAAGGGCTGAATATTAAAAGAAATATCATATTTACTCAACTATCAGGAAAGACACATGCACACATACGAAGTATAGATTTGAGTTGACTGTACAGTCAAGATCTTTCCTTTTATTATTTCCTTTCATTATCTTCAGACTGATTTAAGACAAGACAATCAAAGGACTGGCTGCTCAAAGCAATAGAATTCTTATTACAGCCCAGTATCATTGCCTCTTAGGCTAGTTTAGTCTCTTATTTCCTTTTATTATAATGCCAAATGTTATTTAGATTTAAGTCACTTAGTAATGCTACACTGAACACATCACAAGGCTTCGGAAAAATTCCACACCTACTAGCCTCTTCATTTTCATAATACTCATATATTTGTAGACCTTTTCCTCCCAAATTACGCTGCTATTTAAAAAAAAAAAAACCTGTGTCTTAACATAGTTTAAAAGATTATGTCGCCATGAACATAAACACTCTTTCATGTTATTAAGATTCAGGAAATCTAGTTAAAATTCCTTCAGCTTTTAAGAAACATAAGCAGCTTTGGGATGTAGTGCCTGACACTAACTTTTAACTAATTCCCTTAGAGGGATCATCTGCATTAGTGAAGATATTTGGTTAAAGGTAGCACCTTCAGCAGCTTTTCAGTACTTGAGCAGTCAATCTCGATGTTATTAAGAACTGAAGGTCTGAAATGGCCCAAACTAAGGATTTTCAACACAAAGAAGGTATGACATTCACCCAAAGGACTCCTGAATCACATGCAAAGAGGGGAGAAACTCTTCTTACTAGGGCTGCTATGGCAATAGAGAAAGCAGCTTTTTGGGAATGATACTCACGCTTTTTACTTCTACTGGGCAGCAAAGGAAGCTCTTGAGGGGAGTAGGGGAAAGAAAGTAGGGCTGCCTTTTTCAGGCAGTGAGCCGTGTGTAAGAAAAACACCAGCATTCAATTTCTAAGGAGAGAAAGATTCGTGAAGTTCTAAGGCTATCTGTGGAAGGCAGTAATGGAAGGTAGAAGAACCATGAGCACTCTAAAAATTTGTTGAGACTCATCTTTTTGTCTGTATGGATACTTCATAGAAGGCGTGTGGGGTTTCATAGCAGCTTAAATATCAAATCTAGACCTATTTTGATATTCATGATCATTTAGAACGATGAACATTTCAGATGAAATGTGTGATGAGTTCCCGAACCTATCTTGTGACAGAGGTTGCTTCCAAGAGGAAGGGTATTGAAGGAAAAGAACTAGCAAACAACTGGTTTCTTTAGGTCTGTGTCTAGGGATTTTATAAATTATAAATCTCCCACACCACTAAACTGTGGCCAGTCTAGAATAACAACATCTACAGAGGCCAGAGTCTAGGTCTGTCCCTTTCTATTATTAGGGAGCAGGGACTGGTTCAACATTTCCCAAAGGTAATGGTCTTTTTTCTTCTTTCTTATTTCGTAAGAAAACCTACTGTGTAAAGGCTAGATGCAGTCAGTATCTTCCTGAAGGGGCCTAGAAAGAATTATTTTCTTTCTTCATCAGTTCAAGGGCTCCAATATTAACCCTGAGACTTGTTTCTTCATTTTTTCTCATAATAAAGTTTTTTTTTTGTCTTATGAATCTGTTTTAAAACAACAGATCAAGTACAGTACAAACATCTTTAAAGAGTACAAAAATAATTTCCCAAGTAAGCAAATAAAACTTTGCACTTCAAATCAGGCCTTGATTCATTAAAAATCTTAAACTTCTCATGAGAAAAATTAACATTTAAACCACTGCTGCTTGGCCAAGCACTCCACCACACAAGAATATGAAATATCTCCTCTAAAAAAGTACAAAAAGGACAAAACCACAAATGTGGAACTTCAATTAATTTAAAGCCCCAATCAGCAAAGAATAAATCCTTCGCAGATCTAATTACCAGAGCTCTCGGAAGACCCAGGCCGACCAGCCAATCTTCCCCGTGTTTGAACAGCTTGATGAACTAGGGGACTGATGGATATCAAGTCATTTTGTTTAATTTATAAATGGATTTTCCCCTAATACTTAAATTATCATCAGTACAACACAATGAAAATGGGAACATTCTGAATGCAAAGTCTATAAGAAGCCTGGAAGGAATCCCAATGAGGAATGTCACCTCTGTTCATTCCTCTATACAATTGATCTAATTAAATACTGAGGGTGGAAAGGCAGTTTAAAATGTAGCCATTACTGTTTTCTTTTTAGCCTTAATTTATCTGTTCACATCTTTCAAGTACCTTCTGATGCTTAAAAAAAAAAGGGAACCAAGAATTCTGCATGTGCCCAGTACTTTTCTTTCTACACAAACCTATTCATAGATTTTGCTGAATAATAAATAAGTACGTTTCATTTTGTCACTGTAACAATCCAAGAAGAGGGTATTCTAAATCAGAACCTTTTTCAGTCATTTGAAAGAAAAACTAAAGAAACTAATGCCTTTTGTATGTATTGTTCAACCAAAATTAGATCCTTGCTATTATCCTTATTAAAATGTCTCTTTATTTTCAAATCTCTCCCTGATTTAATTACTGCATGGAACTGAAAGCCTTGCACAGCATTGTTAAATACCATTAGACCTATTTATAGTCTCTTCACACCAGCAACTTGAGCTCAATCATTTGGTAAAGGTCCTGCCCGCCAACCCACTCATTGTGATTGCAATTCCCACCTGGCTCAGGGGTCTCAGACTGGGAAGATGAAGACGCTGAGCTGGCTCCATCCTCTGCTGTCCCCTGTGAGAGGAGGCCTCGCCCGGGCGGAAGCTTCATGCCCAGCTGCTCTGCCATTTCCACGTGGTCTCCTGGGTGGACATAGTCAAATACACTGCTGCCTGTCAGTTCCACCTAGGGGAAACAAAAGAAATGGTGGGAGAGGAGAGAAAGGAAGGAAAAGAGAAGGGTTACTTGTTTTTTCATTTCCAACTCCAGGACACTATTAAGTTAGACACTGAATAGAAATGCAAATCTGGCTCAGTCCAAGAAACACAGGCTATATTAGTAGTCAGTATGGACCCCGCCTTGATCAGACCTAGGGCATGGGTTACAGAAGAATCACTGAACCCGAAAGAAAATGAGGCTGTTTCTACACTTATGTGGCAAATATTTAGCCCCGTTTAAAATGAGAAAAAAAATCCTATTAAAATCTTTGGCTTTTAAAACTAGATTAGTGGCACCAAATATGTAAACGTTTGAGGCTGTGTAGACCAAGATTCTGGATAAGGACCATTCAGTTTTCAGTAAGGAGAACTGAATTCATGTAGATATCACCCTGGTTTATTTCAGCTTTTTCTTGCATGCATTTTTATACATGTAGGCAGTACAAAGAGCTTATTTCTATGTAAATTTAAATGTAAAAAAGTGCTGTTTAGGAATATATGAGAAGACATAATGTTTTCATTAAATATTACTCATTAGCTCTGTAATCACATGGAGAATTTTCCACATGAAAAAGGTCAGCTTGGGTCTAAGCCAGTGAGTTGTTTTTTTTTTTCCTTCCCTGCTGGTATCAGCTTGTTCTGACTTCAGTCTAATAAAATAGATGGTACAAATCTCCTCCACGGTAGTTTTTTTACGTTTTATTTTGTATGTGGTTAGATTGCTTACCAACGCAGAGCGACGAACGTAAGAATGCCAGAGAAGTCAAGACTCTGGCTGAAGCCCTGCATGGTTCACCCATGTTAAAAGTGGCCCCAGTTTGGCTTATGAGCTAGATAAGGGGGCAATCGTTGTTGCTAGGATTGGACTAATTTCAGTAGGCCACCCCACCCCACACCCATCTTGTATCTCTCATCTTCTTTCAAGTATGGCAATAATGCTGCCTAAGGAAATGCACTGGGGTTACAAGTACTACAGAAAAGAGAGAGGTGCCAGCAACAGGACAAGAAAAAGCCGTTTTCCAGGTCACTAATGGACTTGTCCTGTCCTGAGTAGTTTAATAGTTAGTAGATCAGCTAACACAGGCCATGGAAATTGGCTGCCCTTTACAACTTCTCACAAGTTACTTAGTGAGACCCACCCATGAAACCATCAGGTTCACTGGAAGAATCCTTGGATTTAGAGTGAAGAGGATTTAGGATCATTATCTCAGCTCCAACACTTACTCCCTGTATGACTCTGGAGAAGTGACTTTCCCTTTCTGGATCTTAGCTTTGTCATCTGTAAAAATGAAGGGTCCTGACAGTTCTACATTCCCTGTTCCTGTGACCTTTCTTTCTTTCCTTTTTCTTTCCTTTATCATTCCCCTAAATTGAAATTTGACTCTTTGGTATTGTAACCTATCACAAGGGTTTCCAGAAGCATATCACTGGAAGTCACCATGTTGCCTGGGACTCCCAGTCCTGGTAAGATCATCACGCCTACTTCCAGACACTGTTCCATTAAAATCTTAATGGGCAACACATCTCCCACATCTGTCGATTAAAATCAGAACAGCCAAAGAAATGAGAAGTCGATTTCAGTTTGGTCACCGGTACTTAGAGGTTTGCCAAAAATGAGGTACCTTCTCGTGATTACTAAATGACACTCCGCTATGATATTATTTGTCTACTGACTATATCATTTTACAATAACTATTTCATTCATTCGGTATTGTTACAGAGTCTAAATCAGGATTCATAAGTGATCAGTTCCTCTCCTCTGGGAGGGAGGGATTACATGTAAATAATCCCTTTAATGTACGCATTGCCTCTAAGCGTTTCACACAGCAATAAATTGGTAAACTGAATTTGAGCTATTAAGAAATTAAATGAAACTAATAAAATGTGTATTTTAATATTTCTTGATGGTTATTTTGTTTGGGGATTAGCGAATATGAGAAAGTCGCTCTCATCTTGCATGGAGGCAAAATGTAGCACTTTAATAAACTATTTCTGTCAGTTTCCTTAAACTCTATCTTTTATTTAATACCGCAGTACGCCTTTTGGCATAGGCCACAGATTGTGATAAGCTGACATCAGAGTGGGAAACACTACAGATTTCTCCGGTTCCTGATTATTAAACATTCACACAGACCTTTCTTGGTTCCCCCAGCTGCTAATGCCTTCTCACTCAGATTGCCTTCCATTAACTCTGTATATAGCAAGTATGGACATCTAGTCATTTACATGCTTGTCTTACATTAAAATGTAAGCTCCTTGTGGTCAGGTGCTATTTTTTCTTTTCTTTGTAGCACAGGACTTGGCACATAGCAAGTGCTTTTAAATGACTGACTGCCTGTCATGGGGTAAGTCTTGACTTTTGTTATTCAGTGGCCAACTCTCTGTGACCCCATTTGAGGTTTTTGTGGTAAAGATACTGGAGTAGTTTGCCATTTTCTACTCCAACTCATTTTACAGATGAGGAAACTGAGGCAAACCAGGTTAATTGACTTGCCCAGGGTCATACAGCTAAAAAATGTCTGAGAGTAGATTTGAACTCAGGAAGATGAGTCTTCCTGACTCCAGGTCCAGTACTTTATCCACCTAGTCCCACCTAGCTGTTCCTAGGGAGAAAGTAGTCACAAGTAAATGCTGGCCAAGTAGCAATGATAGTAATGATGATAATAATTAATATTTACACAGCACTTCAAGGCTTACAAAACATTTTACATATGGTATCTCATTTGACCCTGACAATAACCCTGTGAGGAAAGTACTGTCATCACCCCCATTTTACAATAAACCTGAGGCCTCGTGGGAGAGATAAAATGACTTGCTCAGGATCATGTAAATAGTGAGTGTCAGGGTACAAATTCAGGTCTTCCTGATTGCAAATCCAGTGTTCTGTTTAATATCCCAGTCAGCTTTAACAAAGGTCACTAATTAGGGGGAAGGGGTCAAGTTCAAATTCAAGACAATGGGGCTTAGGTCTTGGGGAGAGGAGTCCTATTTTCTTACTCTAGATGTGTGTCCCTCAGCCTCATTGGCTTTAGTTATTCTACCACTGAAATAGCCAGAGTAAAAATATCGCTATGCTTGATGGGAAGATTCAGTGATGGGGTGATTATTTTACCATGAAATGATCATAAGGTTTAGTGTTATATAAGTAAATTTTTTCCAGCATCTGCAATCATTTTACACAGTGAGCAGAATTCTATGTAGATTTTATCTACACTTGCATTCCTATTGGAAGCATCACTGAATCCAACTTAGACTCCAGGCATACGGTCTGTGAGAGAAGACCTATCTCACACCAGAAGAGGGGGGAATATGCATGGCATCTCAGCATAGTAAAATCTGATATTTATTTAGCATTTTAGGATTCGGAAAGTATTCAACCTATGCTTCATATAAGCATTGTGACAACCCGAAGAGGTAGGTATTATAGGGATTATCACCCCAATTTTACAAATGAAGAAACCAAGGATCAGAGATAGAAAATGACACACTTATGGTCACTCAACTATTAAGTGATAGATCCTGGGTTCAAACTCAAATAGTGCTTACTTAAGCCACAGTATCATAAATCTAGACCTGGACTGACCACAGATGCCACTTAGGCAGCTAGATAGCACAGGCAATAAGAGTGCTGGGCCTGGGATCAGGAAGACCTGAATTCAAATCCAACCTCAGACACATACCAGCTGTGTGACCTTGGGAAGATCACATAAGTTTTGTTTACCTCAGTTTCCTCAAAAAGGGGATAATAATAGCATCTACCTTGAAGGACTGTTGTATGGATCAAATGAAGTGATAATTGTAAAGCAACTAGCACATGGTAGGCACCATATATTCCCTTCCTTTCCCTCTAGTCTAACCAAGTCATTTTGCAGTTAAGGAAACTGAGTCTCATGGCAGTTAAATGACTTGGCAAGTTTATATAGGTAATAAGTTTCATAGGTGGGATTTGAACCCAGGTGTTGGTATACTCTTTTTCCTACGTCATGTCTCACTCCTCTTTGCCCAACATTTCAAGATGCTACTCATAAATAATGGATGGTAGTTATAGACCACTTTCAGGCTCAAGAAGTTCACACACACACACACACACACATACACACACAGGGTCCCCTTTGATCCTCACAACAATTCCATGATATATTACAGTTACTATTATACTTATTTTACAAATAAGGAAACCAAGGCTCAGGGAGAATTAAGTGATTTGCTCTGTCATCTAGTTAATAAGTTCCAGAGTGGGTATTTGAGCCCAGGTCTTTCCTGATCCCACTTCTAGCACAGTTCTCACCACTGGTCTCTATCAACTGGTAACTTGACCAGCTCATGAGTTGTTTTCATTTTCCTCCCTCCACGCCTAAACAAAGATATAATGATAAGTAGATCTTTGCAAAGGAATTTTATTCTCTTGTGTCCAGAACCCTGCATAGTAATCCAAATTACAATCCACATCTGTATAGCACTTGATGGCTTACAAAATGTTTTCTTAACAAACACCCTATAAAATGAATAGTGGAAGTATTAGTATTCTCATTCTACAAATGAGAAAACTGAGGCACACACAGATTGCATGAAAATCATGTAGCCAATACGTGTCAGAACTATGAAAAGAGTTTTGTTTTTTTTGATGTCAAATCCACACGTTCTCAATTGAGTTCTGTTGCTTTTTGCTCTCTGTGTGACTTCAGGTATGTTGGTTGCCCTGTTGGCCTCATGTACTACATATGTGAAATGAGGGATTTAGACTTTAGCGCATCTGTGGTGCCTTCCTGCTCTAAACCTATGATTCTGTAATCCTATAAAGAATGGGGCCAAGCACCAAAACAAAGTAGGACTACATTTTCCTAGAAATGAGTTTCCCGTGAAAGCTCTTTCACAATAACAAGGTCCAGCATTATTACAAGAAAATCCTTTCATCTAGTCCAGTCCTCTCATTTTACAAGTGAGGAAAATGAGTCCTAGAGATGAGCCATGGAGTCAAGATTTGAACTTACACCCACTGACTCCAGATCTAGACCTTTATTGTCTGAACCACAATGCCTCTTAATTAAATTCAGCACCATTTCTTAAGTACCTACTACACACAAGGTAGTTCAAGTTGTTATTGCTGTTGTCAGGTCCAACTCTTCATGACCCCATCTGGGATTTTCTTGGCAAAGATCTTGGGAGTGGTTTACCATTTCCTTTTCCTGTTCCTTTATAGATGAGAAACTGAGGCAAATAGGGTTAAAGGACTTGCCCAGGCTCACACAGCTAGTAAGTTTCTGAGGCCAGACCTGAACAGTCCTCCTGACTCTAGGGATGGTACTCTATCTACTGCACAAGTATTTGTACTTCAAGTGGTCAGTGCCGAAATTCCTTGTACACCTTCTTGCATTATTGCAGTTACAGCTTCTTGCATTTGGTTACTGGGCAAATACAGTTTTTCTCTACTGAATTAATTGTCATTATAGTAAAAGGGAGTCCCTAAATATAGCCACATTTTGGGATTTGGGATCCTTAATGGCTATTGCCTGGCCTGGATCAGGATGCTGTCAATCTTCCTCTAATTTTATAGCAACGTATCCTTAACTTTTATCTGCACCTACAAAATCTCTTTGCATTTATTCTCATGAGTCGCACCACAGAGATGCCTCACTTACAAATGTTCTCTATTTGTTGCTAAATGAAGACACTGGAAACTGAGTCAAAATATACTATGTTTTAAGAAATTCAAATTACATCACTCAATAAACTATAGAAATAAATGAATGTCTTCTGCATGCTGAGCCTGGTAGATGCTGAGGGAGGCATAAAATTATACTAAGACTCAGTCTCTACACTCATGGAACTTACAGTCTAGTAAAGCACACGGGGTGGGGGAGGGGGTACACAATGTCCTTACAGGATCTCAAGGACTCTAAACTTTAAGATGAAACTGAAATATTGATACTGCTGAGAAGAAATATCAATGAGAATCAGGCACTAGCATCACCTTTGTATCACACTGTGACAGACAAGAATATGTTAAAATAAAGTATGTCACACGTATACTGTTTGGGGTGCGTGATCACTTTACAGAAGGAAAAGGGGAAGTTTTTGAGTTCAAGGAAGCACACCCTCTGGATAGGGTAACTTTATTCTGTTTCAATAGATCATGTAGTTGGAACAAGAGTTTTCTGTGCTATTCACCTCTCTAGCCTTTCTTTCTAGTGTATAGATTTCCAAAGAATGAAGAAAGGGGGCCGAGTCTAGCTGCTCTTTCCTCTAGGCCCAACAGAATGTCTAACTATTTCCATCCTGATCATAAAGAAGAGAAAAGATGCCAAGAAACAGTCCCATGCCAAAAGAAATACTGGTAATGAGTTCTGCAATGGAGACAGAACACCAGACTTAAATAGTGAACACACAACTTTAGAGTCACTCCCACAATGGATGTTGTTAGTACAGTAGCAAGTGAAGCAAAGGCTCCCTTAGGAAGCAGGGAAAAGAGCTTATTATTCCTATGTACTCCCCTCCCTTTCTACAATGCAAGCGAGAATAATTTTGTGCAGTCTCTGCCTATAAGACGCCTCCATCCTGGCCCCACAAAGGCCTTCATTCCTTACTCTGACTGCTAATCTAGCTTCTTGCTTCATGGTTCCCGTTGTGGTGGGACTGACCTGGAGTCATCACCGTCAGTGTCCTATTGCTACCAAAACTCTCTTCTGGGGTCCACTTCTCACTCAAATTTTGGGTTCTGGCTAGATTGTGTAGGAGAGGAAACTTCCCGTTTCTCCCCTTTCCTTAGCATGTCTGCACAAGCAGCTGGACTCTCGTCTGTCCTTATGTCTACTCCTTTTCAGGGTTCTAAAATCCCAATTTTGCAAGAATTCTTAGTTATGGCTCTGCTCACTTAGAAAAAATATTGAATCTTTAGGCTCAATTGAATCCATATTACCATAACACCATATCTTTTCATGGACACCTTCTCTTCCCACCCTATCATTCTTTTCAGCTTACATATATTCGTGTATTGCTTTCGCCCAATAGAATCGATATTCTCGTTGAGAATGGACTTTCTTTTGGCTTGTATCCCTAACACTTAACACAGGGTCTGATACATAGTAAGTGCTTAATGAATACCTATCGTTACCTTGTGGTTAGCTCTTTTCTCTTTAGAGACAAGATTCCTTTATTTCTCAGTAGTGTTCATAAGCAGTCTAATATCATCCTTCTTAAGGGTCCCCATCATCCTCCACTGCATCCTCCTGGCTTTCTTATGACCATGACCATTTTACCTTAGTCTCTGGTAACCAAGATCAATCTCTCAAATGTGGGAACTTCTCTGCTGAATGAGGTTTGGGGGATAGAAAATAGAGAGAGGGGTAAGCAGGAAAAGCAGGTCTTACAGCTTCCCTTAGGGTAAGTCACAGAATCATGGAATCTCAGCTGGAAGACGAGAACCTTGAGACAATAAGATGACACACCGAGTTCCTTATCCAAAGTCTAGCAGGAGTATTATAAAAATTTACATCCATGGATCCAAGCTGGTTTCTGCCCATGCCTCTTGGGCTCAACAAAGTCCTGGAAGTTTTATCCTTTTAGACAGTGTACGCCTCAACCGATGGTAGTAACAAGCAATACCTGGCAAGTATTTAGGACAGGTATTTTCATCCCAATTTTTCAGATGAGAAAGCTGAAGGTCAGAAAGATTGAGTTATTTGCCCACACTCACATGCTATGGTATGAGTAAATTCACTCTGCCATGCTGTCTATCTAAGTAGGCAGAAATCTATTTTAATATATACATCTTCATTTCTCCATAGCACTAGAAGGACCTTCAAGATCCTCTCAACTAACTCTAACTTTCCAGATGAGGAAACACAGGTCTAGAGATGCTAGAACTTGTCCAAAGTCACCCTGCTAATATAATTATATGACTTTTAAATAATACTAATATAATAACGAGGAGTAAAATTCAGTCTCCTGTTACTGAGGCTTATGCTCTTTCCATTAGACCATAATTTCATTCTATAGTCATATGTACCCTGTGAGTTGGGCAAGGCAGACAGTAATGCAGGTCTCTTGCCTTTTAATTCTATGTTCTTTTCCATTACGGCATGATAAGTAAGAGTAGAAATAACTTCCTTGTTCTAACAGAGTCATAGTTAGGAGTTTTTGTGCCCAGGACAAGGGAGGGAGTGTAAGGTAAGTGGGGGGGCAGCGCCTCACCTAGGCCATAACTAAGGGGTGGAGAAGTATACCTCTAAACACTGTGAGGTTTCCTTATGAAGGACCATGGTTGGTGGGGTAAAGCAGGTGGGACAGGATGGGGACAGGGGCCAGTGTCTGCTTTCAGGGGAGGCTAACATTCTGAGATGAGTCTGCTGTTAGCAAGGGTGGAACCAAGTGGGGAGCAGTGTGTTCATTTTGGGGCAAGGGGAGAAAATCATACCCTAAGAGTATGATAATGGCAGACCCTACATTCTGACATACTGGGACCCCGCCATAGTTTTAGCTTTATGTTCTAGAATCTCTAATAGAAGCACAATGCAATAATATCAATAATTAACATCTATATAGTGTTTACTATGTGCCAGATACTGGGTTAAGTGCTTTACAATTATTATCTTGTTTTATCCTCACAGTAACATTGGGAGGTAGGTGCTCCTGTTATGTCATTTTATAGATGAGGAAACTGAGGCAAAGAAAGGTTAACACTTCCCTTATCTCTTTTTATCCTCACAACAACCCTGGGAGGTAGGTGCTATTATTCTCCCCATTTTACAGGTAAGGAAACTGAGGCAGGTAAAAGTTAAGTGACTTGCCTAGGATCACACAGCTAGTAAGTGTTTAGATTTGAACTCAGGTCTTCCTGACTCTAGCCCAGGTGCTCTAACAACTGTCCCACCCAGCTGCCTCTAGGAAGGAAGAAGTCATACAAATGTGGCAAAAGAAACTCACTATTTTCTGCTTTCAAATATTCAAAATTTAAATATATATACATACACATATATGTGTGTATAGATATATATATATATTTCATATACCTGCGCTTGACAATGCATACATTTGGTTTGCTTCATTATCCAGATATATTTTCTGCTGCATATTTTGAATTGAAACCAGAGGGTGGCATTGTGTGCGTGCTTCAACTAACTGGTACCTCAGTTCACTGCCTGGACTTCTTTGCCAACAGTTTTCCCACCTTAAAGAAACCTCCACCCTGAAGACCCATTCTCCTGATGGGTCACACCCTCACTAGGACCATTGATTCAGGAACATCGCCAGTCATGTGTCTCCTCACTCATGCCTCAACACCCTCTCTGGACTTCTCTTCAGCCTCCTTTTCTCTTCACTGGTATCTTTGGATCATGTAACAGGAGTTGGGCTTGTCTAAATCTTGGAGGCCAGAAGTCTTTCTGAATTCATCCCCAGGCTGCAGAACAGTGGCCATCATTCACTATCAACCTGGGTGAGTTTTCTCGACCTTGGCAAGACAATAGCTTATTTCTAACAGTCTGCCCCAGTATCCTCATTATTTAATTTATAATATAGCTCCACGAAAATCAAACTATATTTCCTCTTACTTCTTTAATTATCAATTCAAATCACCACCAGAAGAAAATTAGAAAAAAAACCATTCTAACATAGATTACTGGTATGATTCTCTATGTTTAATTATGATATATTCAATGAAAAGTTATGGTTTTTTCCTCCTAATATTTGCTCTTCTGAATAAGAGAAAGAGTATTACACTGACCTTCATCTCTGGGAAAATAGGCAAGTATGAGGTCTTAATTAAAAAAAAAAATATGCACACATTATTCTGTCTCTTTACATACTGGCATACAACAGAGCTTCATTTGTTACTGGAGGAATTCTGTATCATTTCCTTTGCATCACAGAACAAAAATGAAGCATCCCGAACAGCGTGCTTTTGGATTTCCCCATTCAGCTTGAATGGAGACCAACTGTTATCGTTCAGTTGTTTCAGTTGTGTCTGACTCTTTGTGACCCTATTTGGAGTCTGTTTGGCAGAGATAGTGGAGTGGTTTGTCATTTCCTTCTTCTTTTACAGATGAAGCAACTGAGGCAAGCAGGGTTAAGTGATTTGCCCAGGATCACACAGCTATCTGTGGCCAAATTTGAACTCAGTCCAGCCTGGCGCTGTATCCACTATGTCAACGAGCTGCCCATAGACAGGGCATCTTGTGATCAGCAGAGAATATCAAAGAAGCATTTTTCTTGTTTCATTCCTTATTTTAGAAGAAACATTAGAAATACAACAGCAATCCAAGATTGTCACTGAGTTCTAGAACAAAGTATGCATTACTAAATGATCATAGTCAGAAGGAGGTTTATTTTTCTTTACTCTTCTCCCAACTCTCAGCTGCTTGCTTCATCCCCCTACAAGTTCCCCCATGACAACATAGACAACCATCAGCCCCCTCCCTCATGACCCGCAGTCACCTACCACTCACATCCTTCCCCCAAATCTCTTCCACCTTCGCTTAGCTGAGATATAATTTGCAAACAAGACACAGTTGATTTGGTAAGTCTGAATTTTCCCTCATCAAAAAAATAAAAAGTAAATATTCTATACAACAGTTTGAGTTGACTTTTGCATGCTGGGTCATTGTACCCTGCTGGTAGATAGGATGGGGGACTAATTTGTCTTTTCATACATCAAGCAAGTATGTCAATAGCCTTTGCTTGCCCCCCTGGAGTGGGCAATACTTTCTAACTACAGCACTATACTAACAGTGTGACTCACTGAATTCGGGACTCCAGAATATTTTCTCTGATAGAAGGGATCCAGTACAAATGAGCAAAGAGGCAGCAACATTGTAAAGTCAACTCCAAAGACATACGGCTTAAGTGGATGCTTTTTAAAAGGGGGATTACAAAGCCTATCTGAATTTAACAGGAAGAGAAAGAGGTAATTTTATTCTTCTTAAAAAATGAATATTTATTTTTATATAAAGATTAATACACAGAACCATGGATATTTTTAAGAAAGTACATGAGCACACAAAAATCTTTTTTTTAATTCCAACTCAGGGTACCAAATGGGCACCTACATCCATAGTAGGAGCTGCCAACTTCTTTGTGAGGAGGAATGATCTTTCATATGCAAATGCTTTGAGATCTTGGGTTGGAATATAAGTGTTGACAATAAAATTTCTCTATGGGGAAAGGAGTGCCCTCTCTGATTCACTGAAAATCCTAAGAAATAATGGAAAGCAGATCATTAAGTATCACCTATGCCTAGAGGCTTCCAGGAAGCATATTGGATGGAGCACTAGACCTGGGATTAGGAATATGTATGTTCAAATACAGCCTCAGACACTTACTAGTGTGATGTATAAAAAGTTATAGAGACATAGTTTCTGGGTAATTAATCATTTTATTAATCATGCTAGTGGATAATTAAAAAAGGGTCAGTGACATTTTCGAATGCTGAAGACCCCTTCATGGAACTCACGCACTGTTTATATGTGCTTGGAAGAGTGGGTGTTCCTAAGGATGGCAATCAACTCCGATTAGTTAACAAGTAATAAGGGAATGAATATTATTATGAGAGGAGGGCTTATTCTAATAAGGGGACATGACTCTGATCAGTCTTGGTCAAAGGGACTTATCTCTACCCATATGACCCCATTTAGGGTAATCTAGACAAAAGGGGGAATCCATTTCTACCCAGACTGTCTGACTAAAATACAATGGGCTAGAATTCATCAGGTCATCTAAACTAGTCATCCTGATTGGGTGAGGTATGAACAAGACTGAGGAGAATGTTAGAGAATGAGGAAATAAGAAGGGAAAAAATCCTGGATCTCCCCAATGGTAAATGGTTATTGATAGAAGAGAAATGATCATTTCTCTCACTAGCTGTGCAAACCTAAGCAAGTCACTTGACCTGTGTTTCAACTTCCTCATCCGTAAAATGGGGATAATAATAACTTCTGTCTTTCATGGTTCTTGTGACTACTGAATTAGATAATATTTGTAAAGCACTTTGCAAACCTTAATGCACTATATAAATGCTAGCTCTTCTGGGTGAGAAGGCACCATGATGGTAGGTATTGTCTTAGAGATCTAGAAAATAACAATAATAGTAATAAACAATATGATTAATATAGCCAGCAGAACATTCTTCTTGACTCCAGGCCCAGTGTTATAGCCATGCACCACTAAGAACCCTTGAAACAGATGAGGCTTTGAGGTCAGTGGGGAGATACTGATTTGTGGGTTGGCAAATACAAAGGTGATGTCCCATGGAAGCAGGTTGTGGAATCTGCCACGTGATTTTTGGCTAACATTTGTATTATTGAAGGATAATAATGTGATAAAAGAATAAAATGTAATAAGATGGAAGATCTCGATTAGCATAGGTTTTCCCTTAGATTTACTGGTATCTTAATGCCGTCTTCATAACTTTCTACATGGTGCAGAACTATACTGAATATTTATGAAGTTTTGACAGAAATTTGATGTTCTTTACTGTTCTGTCTCATTCCATGTATTTGCTGACTTATCTGAAGGGAAAAAATGCATAAAAGCAAGGGGCCTTTTACAGGGATACTTGTAGAAATTAGTACAAGAAGAAAGAAAAGTTTCCGTATCAGGATGATGAGGTAGAATGAAAATTCCTGCCAGTACACTTCCCTCCCCCCCAAAGAAAACAATCCTTTGCTTATGCGTGTGTGCCATTTCTCCCAGATGAATCTGATGTACAATAGCCAGGGCTTATTTTACTTTTAGAAAAGAATGCATCTACTCCTTGTGAGGTCCACTGAGGCCAAGTGGTTTCTTAGATATTCTCCTACAGGCACATACTGGATTCAATGCCTGGCACATGTTGTGGAAGCATCAAATTCCAAAAAGAACATTATCGAATTAGTCCAAACCCAGAAGACAAGAGTCACAGAGTCATAGAATTTAGAGCTGAAAAGGACCTTAGAGATGACTTAGTCTATACCCCTAATTTTTGCAAAGGAGGAAGCTATGTAAAGTGACTGGACCAAGGGGCACAGTCAGTTAGTAGTAGGTAAAAGATTAGAACTCAGACCTCTGGAGCTCTAGACCAGTACTCTTTTGACTGTACCATAGCTGTCTTTCCATAGAGCCTTTTAGGTCCTTAGAACGATGAAGTAAATGAGTAAATGGCGTGGGGACATTTATTGTTGTTATTCAGTTGTTTAGTTGTGTCTAACTCTTGGTGACCTCATTTGGGGTTTTCTTGGGAAAGATATTGGGGTGGTTTGCCATTTCTTTCTCCAGCTCATTTTACAAATGTGGGAACTGAGGCAAACAGGGTTAAGTGACTTGCCCAGGCTCACACAGCTAATAAGTGTCTGAGGCTGGATTTGAACTCAGGAAGATGAATTCTCCTGACTCAACGTCATGCACCTAGATGCATGGGGACATTTAGATCATGCCTACTTGTGACCACTGCTCTAGCCAACTTGATCAAGTGACAATAAGTATTACTGCCAAACTGATCATCCATCCAAATGCAAAAAGTGATCATCCCATAGTGCTATCACTTTGGCCTTATGACCTTGCAGCCCTTCTCATCCACATGTCTCAGGTCAAGTTGATGTCTGCCATGTACAAGTTGCTAAACATGAAGTTGATTTAAGAATGTCCTTGGCCGTTTTCGTTAGTCCTTGCAGTCTGTGACAGATGCTCTCTGTAATCTATCTGTTTTTCTTTTCTTGTAACCTTCAATCAAGGTAATTTTCCACCCCCGCCATATTATAAGAGTATATCTTGCCTAGTTCTAAAATGCTTGTGATGTGCTGGGTCGCATTTACACCCTTTGTCCTCTGGCAATGACACCTTTTTCAGGGAGAAAGATGGGATGAAAAAAACAACAGGAATGTCCTCATTCTGAGTGGAAATTAAGCCATAAGGATGCTCCTTTGGATAGATGAAACTGTCTAGATCAGATATCTTTTAAAATTTTATTTTATAAGGTTTCTAGAGCTTTGAAGTTTTGGAAAGATAAAGGGTAAGATAGGTCAGCTTCAGTGTATTTTTCAGAGTGTTGGTGAGGAAAGGCATAGATACATTTAGGTTTTACTCTATAGCAAAAAATGAGATGAGGCCAAGAAATAAACATTAACAAAATTTTTAAAAATTGCCATCAATCTGCCACCTCTAAATAACAAACATATAGATACCCACAGAGCTCCTCTGCTATTTCAGTAATGATGAGATCAATCTTGTATATTATATTGGCACAATTCATTCATTATTTTTGAAAAGCACAAAGGTCATTGCCATTCTACATCTGGATATTGACCAGGAAGTATATTATGAGGGTCTGGACCAGGGTTGGGGAATCTGCAGCCTCAAGGTCCTCTAGGTCCCCAAGTTTGGTCCTTTGACTGAAATCAAACCTCACAGAACAAATCCCCTTAATAAAAGGATTTGTTCTGTAAAACTTGGACTCAATCAAAAGGTCAAACTCAAGGTTCTAGAAGGCCACATGTTCCCCACCCCTGGAACTCTGGACACTGTCCAGCATCAACACACCTTCATCTTTATCACTTGCAACTCAGGTAAAGAATTTTCACTTGTTACTAGGATTTCTGGGGCTTTGTATCCATGACCACAGGTCATGGTAGGTAGCACAGTAGATCGAGCAGTGGGCTGGTAGTCAGGAAAACCTGAGTTCAAATCCAGCCACAGATACTTACTAGCTATGGACCCTGGGCAAGTCATTTAACCCTGTTTGACTCAGTTGCCTCATTTGTAAAATAAGCTGGAGAAGAAAATGGAAAACCTCTTCAGTATCTTTGCTAAAAAAATTCCAAATGGGAATCCTAAAGTGTTGGACACTATTGAAACTGCTGAATAACAACTGGTTCTATGGAGCAGTATTCTCCCTGTTTCAAATAATATCATACAGTCATGAAGAAATGAAAAGCAATTTTGTCTAGAATTTCTTTTTCAAAGGAAAAGGCAATGGAAAAGGAAACCTATGATAAAGATGAGCCCAATTTTCTCCATCCGCTTTCTGAGAGACAGAGTGACCTTATTTTGATTCCAATTACAGTAAAAGAACAGTGTTTATAAGATTAAAGTAACTTTGGTTCTGTTTTATGCATGAATATTGATTTTTAAATAACATTAATGATTTCTGCTTTTTTTTTTTTTGTTTTAAAGGAACTACTTTATGATGGAAGAGTATCAGTCGAGGTAGTTGGATGAGTCACAAGGCTCAGGTCATACCACAGAGAGGATAACAAAGATTCACATTTGCTACTTAGCAGCAAAGACAGCAAGGTAGAGAGCGGACCATTTTGCACCATACTTCAGAAATCTCTCTGTGCAAGGGAAAAGGAAAAAAAAGAGGGACATTTTCAAAGCTTCACAGAGATAGCTTCCCAGGTCACAGTGTAACATCATTTGGCCATCTCCATGTTTTCTATAGAACTTGCTTTCCTAGAACACTTATAAGTTTAAACTAATAGTCATAGTAGGGATAATTCCCCTTTAACAAATACATTGAGGTTTGTTAAAAGAAATAATAAATTGCATACATCATCTGAGTCTCCCAGTGAGGAAGGTGCCACGTTATTATCCCCATTTTACAAATGAGGAAAGTAAGGGCCAGAGAAGCTAAGTGAGTTGCTCATGGTCATGCAGGTAGCAAGTATCACAGGCAAAATGTAAATTCAGGTGTTCTTGACAACAAATCCAGCAGTTATACTGCCGACTATCTTCCTTCATCTTCCTTTAAGTCATGGATACTCAATTCAAGTTTGTTCACCATCCCTGAAACTTGTTCCAAGAAGATTATGGTTAGAGGGTAGAGTTACTACCATTTCAGATTTTCAAATTCTTTTAGAGAAGCAGCCTAGCAGAGGAGATTTAGTGTTAGACCAAGATATAATAAGAACTGGATGAAAATTTTACCTCCAAAATGTGTGACTCTCCAGCATGCCACTTAACCTTCACGAATCTTACCTTTTTTGTCTGCAAAATGATGCGGTCAGACTAAGTGGTGTCTAAGCTCCCTCCCAGCCCTGAATCTAGAACTTTATGAGCCTATTAAGGATATATTATGAACAGAGTAGCCAATGACTCAGTGGATAGAGCACTGGGCCTGGAGTCAGGAAGACTTGAGTTCAAATTCAGTGTCTGACACTTACTAGCTGTATGACCCTGGGCAAGTCACTTAACTGTTTGCTTCAGTTTCCTGATCTATAAAATAAGCCGGAGAAAGAAATGGCAAACGACTCCGGGTTCTTTGCCAAGAAAACCGCAAATGAGGCCATGAAGGGTTAGATGTGGCTGAAATGGCAACAATGAGCAGAGCATTGGTGCTGGCAGCATCACAAAATTTAGAGAAGACAAGGTCTTTGCCATCTCGTAATTTACAGGTTTTTGTAGAGGAGAGAGTTCCAGGGAGAATCAGGAGTTTCTATAATGCCTGAACGTGTAACAATAACTCCCATTTAAATAATGATAATAATAGATAGCACTTACATAGAACTTTACAGCTGCAAAAGTGCTTTACAAATATGATCTCATTTTACCCTCACAATGGTGCTGGTAGGTAAGTGTTATTATTTTCCTCCTTTTACAGATGAGAAAACTGAGGCAGAGGCTAACTGACTTGTCCAGAGTCACACAATCAGTAAGTGTCTGAGGCTGGATTTGAACATAGATCTTGTTCTCTCCAGGCCCAGCAGAAGTTTGCAAAGTGCTTTCCTGACAGCCCTGTAGGGCAGAGAATTAGTGCAAGTGTCAAATTTCACCTCTCAGAACCTTCCTTGCTGGATGTCTATGGAGAAAAATCCATTAACTTCTCCAAGACTCACTTTCTTCATCCATAAAATGGGGATAATAACACTTAAATTATTTACGTTCATCACAGGGTCATTTTGAAGAAAGCACTTTGCAAATGTTTAAGAATGACAGAAATCTGAGTCATTACGCAGTCAGACATTACAGATGGCTGGCACTTTGTGCTAAATATTAATATGGAGCCTGATCCTCCTGATCCAATCAAGAAAAATAACGTGCAGGAACAAAGCATTAGCTTTTATTTTTAGGAGTTTAGTTTTCTAGGTGGTAAATAGCCTCTTCTTGAGCAACAAGCAACTCTAAATACACCGAGAGAATTAATTCACTTCACGTGGGTGAGCATCTTGGTCCTCGAGCATATTTTACTCTCCCAGTGGCTCACCAAAGGATAAGGACCTAAAATACTATTACTAGTATTTCATCTTGGCTGTTGAAACTGCCAAGTGTAGTGGTGTTTTGGGTCATTTTCTATGAAGCAAGTCAATACCTTGAGCACTCTCAAGGTGCCACTTTAAAGGAATAAGTTAAAACCACAGCTTTAATAATAGACTATAAGTTGCTCTTGGCATAGAGTACGGGCATGTAAATAGAATGAGTAAGGAGAGAAAAATAAGGCAAATACCAGAAATCAGTACAGAGACTAAGAGGATTAGAGGAAGGTGGAGATCAACATAGGAAGGCCAGATTGAAAGGACCGCAAGGAGAAATAAGTGGTGAGGCAAAGATGTCAACATTCTCGGGAGGGGTGGAAATGTGAGATCAAATCAATCAATCAAAAACTTATTAAGCATAGATTATATTCACTCTTCTATAGCAGATTCCGTGGCGCATAAAACACGGTTCATGTTCTCTAGGAACTTGTAAACTACATGGGAAGATAAGAAATAAATAGTTTGAAAAGTTAGCGAACAACATAAAGTGGTGGCGACTTGTCCAAAGGAGGTGAATTGTAGGAAGGACTGTAAACTTCTGTGAACCATGTGAAAGAATTCCTCCAACCTTTCTTAAAATAATGAAAGAAATACAAAGTAAGCAACTCTAAGGCTTCACCTCACACCCATCAAAGGGGCAACAACAGAAAAAGACAATGTTGGAAGGACTGCAGAAAGACGAGAACACAATACATTGTTGATGGAGTTGTAAATTGATACAATAATTCTGAAAAATGTGGAATATTACTGCCTTGTAAGAAAGGATGACCAGGTGGGTTTTAAAAAACATGGAAAGACTTGCATGAGATAATGCAGAGTGAAATGAACAGGACCGAGCAACATTGTATGTAGTTAACAGAGCAATATTGTTTGAAGAGTAACTGTGAATGGCTCAGCTATTCTGAGTAATTTGATCATTCAAATTAACTATGAAGAGCTTACGAAGGAAAATGCTATCCACCTCCATAGAAAGAACCAATATATGAAAGTATGTGTTGTATGGTTCCACATATATATTTATATAAAAGGCTGGCTTTTTCTAATGCAGGGTTGAAAAGGAGACAACTCAGAACTCAAAGTATAACAGAAATAAAATAAAATAGAAACTTGGAAATTATCCATGAAAAATTAATTTTGGCTTAGTGAGCTCACTACTACTTGTATATATTATGAAGGTCAAAGACAAATAAGGCCAAACACAAACTAAAATATTCATAGCCGTAACTTCTAAGGTAGTAAAAAAATCCCAGAGGGGATTACCATTGATTGGTTAAATGAAGTAGGGCACAGGAATGTAATGGAATATTGTTACATTGACAAAATGATAAGAATGAAGAACGTAGAAGAATACGTATAAACTGAAATAAGGAAATCTAGAAGAATCATATACATATTTACTCTAAAGAGGAAACTGAAAACAGTATTAAACAACAGCCAAACTGAGTACCTAATCAAATTGTTTTGTCCTAAACAAGAGCTGAAGAAATACATTTTCCTGCTCTCAACAGAGAGGTGGGTGACTACAGTTACAAAATCTTAGATATGTTGCTGGATACAATTTTTACTAGGATGACTTTGCTTTTTCTCTGTTATAAATTCAATGGTTTTCTTTGTTACAAAGGAAGATTTGATGGATGAAAGGTTTCGATTGGAAAATAATGTCTAAAAGCAAAAAGCATCAACATATTTTTTAAAATATGAGAATATCAAAAGACATATCCTAAGGGAATATGCAATGTCAAAAATAAAAACAAATTTTAGCATGTTGTCTCATTGTTATCATTATCATTAATGAAATTGCTGACTGTTTCCAAAGAACTTAAGGAGAACAGACAGTAAAATGCTCTGAGTTCTGAGGAGGGTTAAAACATTGTAGACAGAGTGATTTGGATAGATGATATACATGGTGGGAAGTGAGAAAAGTCAGTTGTTTTTCCTGAAACAGATCAAAAAGCTTGAACACAAAGTGACACAATCACCTCTTTAAGTAGATTGCAAACTGCCCGAGAGCAAGAGGAGTGTCTTATATTTCTTCCAAATCCTTTGTGAGACCTAACACAGCATTAAAACCACGACAGCTGCTAAATCAATCCTGGGAGATTGATTCATTGACTAATTTTTGGCACTCAGCAGCCAACTCTCTACTAGCATGCATTAACCTTATTTTTTGAAAAAATACTGAAAAGTAGAGTAAATAAATCATATACAGGATGTGTCCTATCTTGCTTGACTCCTCAAGTCCATAGCTCAAAGTCAGCTGTTTCATATGACCCAGGCAGATGTAAGTGGGACCCATGGAGCCAACTTCCTGCTCCACAAATTTAAGCCCTGAATATATTTCTTCCCTTCCATAGCTGACACACAACAAATTCACTTGCTTTTTTGTTTTTATAGCTTTTCATATGGACAAACACACGGATCAATAAAATTCTACATCCTGTCTTTTACCATACTACTTTACATTTCTAATCTAGCTTGTTGTTTTCTCAAAATAAAGACTAGAAGACTTAACCTCTGGCTTACCGATTATGGTGAATCTTCAATAGGGGGATTTTACTTCTCTCAGGATATGAGGATCCTCAAAAAGAGAGGTGACTGGAAAGATGCATTTGGATATATGACCATGAGGACTGTCCGTATTGGATGCACTATCCCAGCGGTTATACAGGATAGCTCCACTGCTCTTGTACTTCATCTTGGGCCATGGATCTAATGGTACCAAAAGGACCCATAACATGGCTCCAGTTCTAAAATTAAGGATAAGAAATTCTTTGCCTATATAGCCAGCACCAGTATTGATGCTTAGTTGACGTCATCAGAAAGGTGAATCTCTTCTTAACATTTTATACACAGTTTTCAAAATCAGAGGCAATATGGTATTATCAAAAGGGCGGTCTCTGGAAACAGATGACGATTACAAATTCTACTTCTGCCACCTTCTACCTGTTATCTTAGACAAATCACAACTTTTATAACCCTCAGTTTCCTTATCTGCAAATTGAATGGGTTGGCCTAGATCAGGCATGTCAAATTCAAATGGAACCATACATCAGGATCCCTAAGGGCTGCATTCTGACTTAGAAAACCACATGTTAACATTATCTATGTTCTATTGTCTCAATTTATTTTGATAAATATTTCCCAATTTTATTTTAATCAAGTTCTGCAGGGAGAGAGTGTTGCCTGTTAGATACCTCTGACTGAGATGACCTTTAAGGTCTCTTTATGCTCAAATAATCTGGTGTTCCTGTGATGCTTCTATTTTTAAATCTATGAGCTTGCACGGGGATCAATCAACAAACATATTTATTTAGAACCCAATATATGTGCAGGGCACTGTGCTAGGCAAGGAATATACAAAAACAGGTGATGAAAGGATGTTTACTTGCAAGGGGCTATGGAACTCTAAATTTAGTTAAATTTAACAAATGCTTGTCAGGTACCCAATATGTGCAAGGCACTCGCATTTCTAGATGTTAAGGATGCAAAATACCCTCAAGGGACTTACAATCTAATAGGAAAGAGATAAGAGGGATACGAATATAGTAAAACATGATAGGGCAGAGGCAAGATCAAGACAAAGTATCTTGAAAAAACTGAGGAGGGAGAGATTGATTTCAGCTGGGGAGAGCCTACCACACCCATCAGTTTAGTTTTTCGAAAAGCAACACAAAGGGAAAAAATACAGGGTTTGGAAAGGGGTTGGGGGTAGGGTAGGGGGAATGAAAACTTACCAAATGTAAAATTGGATTAAGAGTCAATCAAAATCCAACTGTGAATTTATCATTTCAATGAATTTCAATGAATGGTTTAAAATCTGTTTGAAATCTATTTGAAAATGAATATGTAATAATATAGACATATCTCCTTTTCAAAGCCAGTATTGTCAGATGTATTCTGTGCATTATAATTCATGAACAGAGTAGATGACTATTTGAGAAGTATTAAAATGAGCTGACTTTTCAATACAAGTGTCTTCACAATAAGTTTTTCTATTCTAGGCAATTCAGAAACGTAGACAATTGTGCTAGAAAAAATAATATGTATTGTAATATTCATTGTACAGTAGTAGTGTCATAAGTGGCAATTCTGGACATTACAAGAGACACAAGGATTATTTTCTGTGATTGTACAGAGAATACTTGGATTTCTTGTGAAGCTTTTGCATTGGAAATGAGATTCATCAGTCTGAACGGGGCAGGGTTAGAGCCCTTAGCAACATGCTCATTCTGTAGAAGGTCATTCAATAATAACTTCCTCTGCCCTCCAAGCTTATTAAGACTGACTGGCATATATTAATGAAAACACCTGATTCTCCAACCATAAAACCCAGACAAAGACTTTATTTTAATATTAAGGAAGGAACCCTTAATTAGCAGGGTTTCAAAAATGTCAGCTTCTTCTATTAGCTGTTCTGGTCCATCAAAGCCATAATCCCTACTGTCAAATTTCATCACATGATAGACAGTTTGCTAGCTGTCTTTTTTTTTCTTTTACTGATCATACTGACTGAAGCTTTTTTTATTTTGCCATCACATTTAACAACTTGGTATGCATTTGCCTGCAATACTCCTGATTTTACCCCCTTTCAAAGAGCCTGCGCACGTCAGCTATAAAGAGGAAAAATCTGCCGAAACACAAGTATTACATGGGGCTACACATGCATTCTTAGGCATATAATTAAAGCCCACTGGAGGACCTCGGCTGGGTTATATTGATTTCCTTCTTGGGTATGCAAATGGAGTGCTGTGAAAACTCTGACAAACAAAACAGGCTGGAGGATGAATTCCCAATTTTGACATGTGAGGAGGGGGAAAGAGGGTGGGGGAAATGGACAAATGCAGAGAATGCTTCCAGGACCTTTTAAGATAAACATTCATCACTATTAACCAACTGCACACCTGCCTGGCTGGAAGGAATTCATTAGAGCGGTCCTTGCTTTGCATTGCCCTTCAGACAGAAGATAAAATGATTGCATTCAGAGGAAACAGAATAAATACATGACTCTTAAAGGATTTATGTTTTAATTTGATTCAAAATGTTTATTGTCGATTAAACTCTTGTGTAAATGAAAACCTCCAACCTGTCCATACCAATAGGAATTCCATCCCACAGGAATTTAAGTGATTTGAGGCCAGATAGAAGACGTCCCTGGGTTTAATCGGACAAAGATTTGCCCCCCCCCCCCCTTTTTTTTTGCTTAGTCTGTCAAAGGAGTTGGGAACCCTAAGGAACACATTTTAAAATTTTACAAATCTATTCAGACAAATAAAGGGGCTATCTGAGCAGTTGAGGGGAAACTTGTCGACCTGGATGTTTGTTATTTTTGTCCTTCATTCTGGAAGAAGACCGATGACATCACTAGGGTAATGTCCTGACCTGCTCATCAATTGGATTTAAGTGAAGCAGAGCTGTGCAAAGTCCTCAACCTCACTCTCTCCTCCAGTCATCGAAGTCTAGTGGCAAGACAAAAGACAAGGCAACTGGCTGTGGCCCAGGATACAGTGGGTGCTCTTGGCCTTCTAAACCAAGGACTTTCCAGGACTCAGTTTGTCTGAGGCAATACCTATTCAATGACTAGAGTTAAAAACATGCTCACTCTCTTAAATGATGGTCAGATATTTGAACTTTAGAGAGGGAGGCCCCACAGAACTTGTTCATATACTGAGCACCATGGAAGCTTTGATGAACTTAGCAAATGGCATTCATTTATATTTATATTTATTCCAGCAGCCAGGAATGTCCTCTCCTACCCTTTACTGTCCCTCTGGGCCAATGAAAAGATCTGTAAATTGTGAAGAAAATGCCCCACCCCCACCCCCATTAAAAAGATGTTCTTATCACTATTCTTAAAGATCTCTTGTACTTTCACACATCTTTGGCACATCTTTTCCCTTTCTTCTGTTTCAAATTAACAAAAGGGATCACTCCATTGACCAAGATCCTCCTGACAGTACTGGGGACCTTTTCTCTCAGAAGTGTAGGAAAGGCTTAGATCTTTCCTATGTATCTCAGATAGTGATTGGAAATTAAAGAGTGCAAGCCTCTTTGAGGACAGGGAGTGATCTATGGTTTGCTTTTGAATCATCAGCTTCTAATCCAGTGTCTTACACATAGTGAGTCCATAGGGACTGGATCTATGATAATATCAGGCAAGAAATAATTAGAGCCCAACATAGGGAGAAAGCAATAAAGAACAGGTTTGGTAACTTGGATTACGTATAGTCTAAACTATATCATGTTTAGAATATAAAAAAAATTAAGATTTCATCGGCAAGACATAGCCCTTCGTAGTAAAGATGTGTATTGTTTCTGTAATAGGTTGCTTGTTTTTTGCCTTACTTATGTTTTATCATAGTGTAGTATCAGAATAGTGTAGATCCTTGCAAGGAATTTTCTCTAATAATGCAGATGGGACAACTTTTCTGCATTTTATAGTCTCAGAAAAGTATTTGTGGGGGGACTGTGATTTACCTGGGATAACACCACCAGTAAGGATGAGAGGTAGACTTTGAATTCAGGTCTTCTTGGTTTCAAGGTTGGAATTCTATCCATAGGCCCCTCTGTGCATAAAAAACTCAATAGATATTTGTTAAATTAAGTTACTTAACCGAATGAAGGGGCTGCTAGGTAACAGAGTGGATAAAGTGCTAGACTTGGAGTCAGAAAGATTCATTTTCCTGAGTTTAAATTTAGCCTGAAACACTTACTAGATGTGTGACCCTAGGCAAGTCACTTAGTGCTGCCTGCCTCAGTTTTCTCATCTGTAAAATGAGCTGGAGAAGGAAATGGCAAACCATTCCAGTATCTCTGCCAAGAAAATCCCAAATTGTGGAAAAGTCAGACATGACTGAAAAATGACCGAACAGTAAAAACTGAACTGAGACAATATTTCTTTGTTTCTGAGATCTTAAACTCCTCATGCTGGAAATCCTTCCTCCTTCTATTTACTGCCATCAATTTCGACAACTCCATCTTGTACCTTGATAGCCTTCCATAAGCCAAGTGATCAAAATACAGCACCATATTCTCCCATTTCAACTAACTAATGAGTCATTATGGACTTAATGCAGCTTTCTTGCTTCCTTGGATGTAATATAAATGGTTGCAGGTATGTTTCCTGGTAACCTATTAGTTGAATTTACAGCCAGCTGCTTCATACTATCTAATAGCTCTAGGTGACTGTCAACAATTACCACCAAGTCCCCTTTTCTCAATTTAATTGCACAATTTAGAAATGAAATGCAGTATTTGGGATTGATGAGTTCCTGTCTTTTCTGCTAGGGACTTAAAGAAACACTCAAATACCACAAGTTCAAGAAGGGAAGAGAAAGAACATCTTCCTTCCACACTCGAAACACCAACATGGAAAACAATATTTACTGTGGTGCCTCTGATGTCACTTGGGGGACTCTTCTACATGAAAGTGTGTAGCAGGAATATAGTAGCAGGACACCAGATGTCATGGGTTCTGCCCTAATTCCATCACTGATTTGACTCTATTTCTCTACCTAGGAAACCAGTGATCATATGGGACAGGTATACTTCATTGGACTTAACATCTTTGAGAATTCATTGAGATTCTAGGCTATAAGAAGCTAGATAAATATGAGACATCTTTGTATCATCTCCATGAATATATATATATATATATATATATATATATATATATATATATATATATATATATATATATATATGTCTGTGTATGTATGTATATATGGACTCTTGAATGAGACCAAAGGAGAAAACCAATCCAAAATTTTCCAAATTTCTCTTTTTCTCCACAACAGCACAATTAACTGAATATGAGAAATATGTCACAGAACTTTCCTAAAAGGACTATTGTGCTACAAAAGCAATCAGACACACTATAATAAGCACAAAACCCTACTGAAAAATATTGTGTTTTAGCTGTCTAGAGTGTCTTTCATTTTGGATTGAAATATTTGCATTATTTCTTAGGCACCACAACTTTACAAGATGATGAGCTGTGCTAAAGGACTAGTCATGATGTCATGATAGTTGATGGTGTGTTAAATGAGGCAGGATGGGGAACAGACCATTCTGCAGATACCCCTAATCCCTGTCCTATTCTGAGACTACTAGGATTCCATTTCTTGACCTTACAGAATGGCACTGATATAAAGTCGTCATTCAACAGAACAATTTAAGGATGACCCCCCCCCCCCCAAATAATCCAGCCGTGCAGAATGTAGATAGGTCTCACAAAACCTGCAGAGAAGAACAGGTAGCAAAGAAAATTCTAAATGAGAATTCGTTACCAGAATACAAGGCTGGAAGAAGGTGCAATTATTCAGAATCAAAGATTGTGACCGATGGGCTAGGCAGGAAGAGTTGAAGTGACAATGGTAGCATTCAAGCAAAAAGAGGCCATGGCAAAAGGTCTGGAGAATTACTTGGAAATGGAAAAATCTGGGTCATTTTCTTTCACCTATGACTGAATGATCTTGGATAATTCCTTCTACCTTTTCTGCCCTTCTGTTTCCAGACATATCAGGTGTGAGAGCTCCCTGTGGTGCCACTGGAAGGAGGTGGATTAGATCAAGGGCTTTTAACCTATTTTTTGTGTTATAGACCCCTTAGGCAATCTGGTGAAGCCTATGGACTTGTTCTCAGAATAATATTTACAAGTGCAAAACTGAATGGAAAGAAAAATGAAATTTTAATTAGAGGTTAGTGAAAATAAAGATGATTTTTTCCCTGTCCAAGTTTACACACTCCCTAAAATCTATTCATGGATCAGGGTCCATGGATCCTAGGTTACGAACCTCTAGATTTGATAATCTTATGAAACTGTCTAAGTTCTTTAGGAAATACAATCAACTCCATTCATCTCCATTTATGTAGTTGGGAGGTAGAGATTTTAATGGCCCAGGGAAATAGGGACAGAAAGGGCTCAGAGCCCATTTTGCCTAAAGAGGCTGAGGAAATCAAGAAAAAGAATATTGTCGGCCTTGTGGGAAACTGGCTTAAGCATTTGGTGAGAGCTTGGGATAGTGCACATTTGGAAAATGAGCTATTTGTGGTTGGAAAGGTCAGGTGTGTCTGTCACCTACAGGAATCAGAAACTGACATTCTTCGATGGGAGCAGGGTGCTATCCATTAATGGAGGAGGCTGCCCATTGGCAAGGTTAACTCTATTATTTTGGTACATAATGTGCATAACTGATGGTTGCCTATTTGGACAGTTTTGGCTTACAAATAAATTTGCCCACAGCAGTCAAAGTCACATTGGAATCATTGGGAAGCAGGTCTGGGAGAAAATGAGGATGTCGGTTCAGAAGGAACCTGCCTGATTCATTTCCTGTGCAATTTAATATCTGCTGTAAGGGATGTTCCCCCATCCAATTGCAATCTCCCTTTTTTCAATTGCCTCAAAAATGCCAGCCTTGTACTCACTGTTGGAAACAGAAATGATTTGCTCTAGTAACTTGTTAATTCATTTTACTGACTGGGGAACTGAAGTGTAGGTGACTGACTCACAATCACGCAGCTAAATCAGTGGCAGAACTGGGAATAAGATGGCGGAGGAAGGAGACAAGCATTTTTAAAATGTCTTCTTTGTTTCAGGCACTGTGCTAAGTGCTTCACAAATCTTATCTCATTTGATCCTCCCAATAACCCTGGGAAGTGAGTGGTGTTATCATCCCCACTTTAGAGCTAA
This sequence comes from Notamacropus eugenii, assembly GCF_028372415.1. Taxonomy (NCBI): domain Eukaryota; kingdom Metazoa; phylum Chordata; class Mammalia; order Diprotodontia; family Macropodidae; genus Notamacropus; species Notamacropus eugenii. Next base: position 50,881,776 of record NC_092878.1, on the reverse strand, counting down.
GCAAAGTGAGGCCAACAGAAGGTAATTGACTTGTCAAGGATTACACTGTTGGTAAATGCCTGAGTTTGGAACTCTGAATGACAGTAACGAAAACCAAATCTCATTTATATAAGGTTTTTCAAACTTGCAGATGGCTTTAAATACATTAATACATGTTATATTACATTAGGTGTTTTATGCGTTTATAATTTTACAATTATAAATTAGATGCAATATATGTATTGTATATATAATGTACATGTATAGACGATATAATTATATATGAGATATAATATACATATATTCTATTAGATATTTTATATATCATTTTATATTGTATATATTGCAAGATATGTAATACATTATATATACATGCATATGTATATACATATATCTAATTAATATACATTAGAGGCAGCTAGGTGGTACAGTGGATAGAGCACAGGATTTAAAATCAGGGAGAGTTGAATTCAGGTCCTGTCTCTAACACCTCCTGGACATGTGGCTCTGGGTAAGTCCCTTAATCTTTGCAGACCTTAGTTTCCTCATCTGTGAAATGGGGGTGGTAACAGCACTTATCTTCCAGGATGGCTGTGAGGATAAAATGAGAAGTTATTTGTAATGCACTTTGCAAACCTTAAAGCATGCATAAATATTAGCTATTCTTGTGGCTATCTCTTTTGAGTTTCACATGAATTTTGAGTTTCACATGAACCTTTTGAGGTCAGTATTAAAGATATTACTATCCCCATTTTACAGATGAATAAAATGAGGTTCAGCAAGGGAAAGTTGTCACATAGCTACCAAGGATCAGAGGTTTGAATTCTCCTGATTTTCAGCCCCATTCTTCTGGGAGACATCATCACTCCACTGCCTATTCTAGCTGGACCCTTCAGTGGAGGTGGTAAAATAGACCAGTTTCACTTTATAGCCCCAGTGAGTGCCCTAATTCCATTTTCCCAGAACTCAGAGCTATTCCCATGTGAACTCCTTGGAAGATTTTTAATGTATCACAGGCACAATCCTATTGAAACCCTTCAAGTTGTGATAACATTCTGATGGAGAAATGGGAATTGGATGCTAAGCTTATCACCTGACTCATTAGCATACTTGCATGAATGAGGATGCGGGTTAGGGGGGCATTTGGGAATGCAGTTGGGATTAAATCATTAAGCAAGATAACTATTGGTCCTGAAGATGTTTAGGTTGCATACTCCCAATTTTCACTCCTGCTTACACCAGCAAAAGAAAAGGATGCATAACTCTTTTTTAATAAATGGAAAACCAGATATACATTTAATCCAGAGAACAGAATTGAAGTAGTTGTACCGACTGTTAATTCACTTTTGCTCAGTTCAACTCAATTCAACCATCATTTATTAAGCATTTACTGGATGGACTGAAGAGGTCTCATGGCTGATGGATAGAGAACTGGATTTGGAATCAAGAAAGCCTGGGTCTGAATCCTGCACTTGATTCATTTTTAGCTATGTGACTCCGGGCAATCCAATTCAACAAATAGTTATTAAGTGGTAGGCAGAGTAATAAGAATACAAAGAAAAAGAGAAGATATCAACCTCTGACCTTAAGGAGCTCTTATTCTACTAAAGGAAAACAACTTATTGAAGAAAAAAGAAATACAAAAATAATTTCAGAGTTTAGGGTAAAATGCTAGGAAACAGACTTCTAGGAAACACTAAACTTCTTTTGTCTCCAGCAACTGTTTAGCACAGATGTGGTCTAGGACTTGGTATTGAAGAAGGGTTATAGTCTGTTATAGAGGAGGGAGTGCCCACACTGGAAGTTACCTAAGCTAACTAATCACCAAGCATCCTTTTATTCATGTGTGCCAAGAACCTGAGCTACAAAGATACATATGACACAAACTCTAAGTCTTCCCACTTTTGGTTCACAATCTACAAGTTGTGAAAAGTTGCATATACACACAACCCTAACTTTGAGCAAAGTGCTATGAGAGATAATTAGTATGCACATTAAAAGAGCATACATGACTAAATCAAGAAGACTGTCAGTGATTCAAGGACAGAGAACAGATTTCTCCCTATGAGTAGAATATATTAGGGAAAATTTGCTAGAAGACATGGTCCCTGAACTGGTCCTATAAGGAAAGGAAAGATGGTGACAGAGTAGCAATGTGGAAAGAGTCCCTTTCAGGCATGAGGAATATAGCTACCCCCAAAAGGCTCAGGGAAGGTTAAATAACAGTGGCTTTATAGTTTTGTGCTCCTCAAAGAGGGATGCCTCAGAAATACAAAAACAAAATAGAAAAGGCATATTCTGGCTTTCTGAGTGATCTATATTCCCCTGGGAGACAGAGATGATGTCCCTAGCCTTAACTGTGTTTGTACAATTTCTAGTTCTATGAACACAGCTCTCTCTCTCTCTCTCCAGAGTTTTGGTTTCTATACATGCAGCCCAGCATATTTGTATTGTGCTAGGGAACATTAAAAAAAAATCTTCCCTTTACCAGATGGCTGTACAATGTATTGGATGCATACCTACCCCTGTTGTGCAAACAAGTCTTTGCTAAATGGCACAATGCCCACTGATATGTCTCAGCAAAACAAATTCAGTAGAGTTCATGTGCCAAATCAAGTGATTCAGAAACAGAATGGCAATGTGGAAGATGAAGAGGAAGGCAAGGAGAATTTATTAAGCACCTACTATGCGTCAGGTGCTATGCTGAGTGCTTTTATAAATATTATCTCAGTTAATCCTCATAACAACCCTAGGAGGTTGGGACTATTATCATCCCTATTTTACAGATGAGAAAACTGAGGCAGACATAGGTTAAGTGACTTTCCCAATGTCACACAACTTCTGTCTGAGGCTGGATTTGAACTCAGGTGTTCTTGATGCCAAGCTCAGTGCTCTATCCACTGCGCCACCTACAATGGAATTAGACTGAAGAGATCTGAGATATGGCCCTGGCTCTGCCATCATCTGGCTGGGCAAATTACTTCTCTTGATCTCAGTTTCTTCTTCTGGGGTTTAGGGGGCCTGGACTAGCTGACCTCTGCAGTTCCCCTTCCTGCTCTAACATCCTAGGATTCTGTGAAAAAATGAGGGCTGGAGAAATGAGCCAGTGTATGAGACAATCTTCATCAGCCTCATTATCAATTAAATTGTTATCGTGGTGGCAGATACACCTGGCAGCATTCCAGGTCCTTAAAAACAGAATCAATGCATGATTTTTAGAAATGAGGGTCAAACTGACTGCAACCCTTCCAGGGCTGATAGAGGCCCCATATAAATCATTTGAGAGAGAAATATTTTTTTGTCAACAGTTGGCTAGTCAGCAGCACGGTGTGGTCTGTATGCATTTTGTAAACAGATGGTTTGTATTTTCTGAACTTAAAGTAAGATTCAGTACGAGAGGCACTCTCTAGTATTCAAAAATAAAAAAAATTAATATCCCTTCTGTGACTCGGAATACACTTCACATTGGAGTTTCAAACTCCCAAATGAGAAAAGCCTCCTCTTCACCCCCCACAGGGGACCTCTTGAAAGAAGTCACACACACCCTGTATCTGCAGTGCGTGAATTGAAAACTGCCCTTCAAAAAAAGACTTCTCCGCTCACATTACCCATGTGGATGTTGGAAGAATTAATACAATTTCAGTTTTTCTTTGTGTCTGTAATGGTTTCCCATTATCCTGATAAGGAGGCAGCCATTTTGCTTTTATTGATATGGCTGTGAAAAAGAATTAGATTTTTAACACTTACGTAACAGAGATTAATTGATTGATTAGATTATTAATTAAATATTCCATTAAATTCTCCTTTATAAAAGGCAGAGGACTACGAAGTCCTGAGGGGAGCTTTTTTATGGACCTTTGAAATAATAAACAAGTAAATGTGTAACGAGACATTGCATGTTATCTTGCCAGGGGTAACTAAGGAAGCAGGTGCATTAGCGTGATGTCTTCACACAATCCAGTTCTCTTAAAAGATTGCCTCTCCTGTATCTGTACATCCAACTACAAGATCAAAGGAACTTTCTTTCCTATGAATTACTGACAAAATAAATCGGGGAGTTTGATGGAAAAATCCTTCAGTAGTTTGCATGAAGCACACCCACACACAGACACAGACACAGATAAAGATAAAGGCTTTCTTAGTTGGGAACTAAAATGATTTACCAAAAACTTCCAGTTACGCAGTGTTTCAGAGATCTGTGGAAAAATAAAAACAGCTAGTGGCCTTTTAGGTAACCCATAATTAAAAGCAATTTTGAGCTGTCTTTTCAGGGAAACTACCCAGGGGAAGTATTTGCTACCTGTTTGACCTTCACGATTGTGAGTCCTTGGCAGTGTCAACGACCCTCTGAACTGAATTCAAAACTAATATCTGACAGAAAAAGAGAAACAGAATTCATGCAAATCATATTAATTCCAACATTTCCCCAGTGAGCTGGGTATAAACTACAGCCTAATTAAATATTTTTTAACGATGTGAGTAATTTTTGCCAAGGGGCGGATTCAGGGGAAAATTTAATATGAGATCACAAAAGCTGTTCCCAGCGTTGATTCTGTAAATTAATGACTATCTGCCTTATGATAAAAACATGCTGCCAAGAATGAAAATGAAGTCGGCAAGGCTTGCTCTATTTGTCTAACAACCAAATATACAGAATGCAAAACTTTAAAGGCAATGGAAAATTCCCATTGTATCTGTGTGATGTGCTGGAGATAAAGATGCACCATGCTGACAGGCCAATTCCAGGTTTTAGGTGCTATTGGCAATATGGGGCTACCACTTTTTAAAGAGCTTCTGTCAAGGTCCCAGACCATCACAATTTTAACAGGTACTCCATTATTTGGTGCAAACATTTCCCATATAATGGTTCTATTGGATTCCCTCTCGGGCTAACAATGAAGTAGCTTTCTCTGCGTTGAAATTAAGAGCAGGTCACCTGGGAAACTTGAATCGAGCCCTCTGGAATTGTTTCTTTTGAAAACCCACTGACCTCACAAAAGCAGAACAAGATGATGGGTGGTGAAAAATGGGGTGGAGATGCTACCAGCTGAAGCAGTCCTCAACAGTTAGCTGCCAGCACAGCCCTAGAATTGGAATTTTCATCTCCATCTCTAAATTGGATGACACAAATGATGAGCAAGAGTACCAGGGAATCTGGCTTTCTGCATCTACTCAGGTATAATGCAAGAATGGTGTAGCCTACTCGTGCTGAGACTTGTCTTTTAGGAAACATTTTGACAAAAAAGGCAACTTGGCAGATAGAAAAGGGAAGCAAGCCATGGTTTCTGAGTCAGAGCCAGGGAAAACTCCCATTTCCTGTTGCTTTGTCAAGCCAACCTGTTTCTAATGGCTCACAGTGCTAACACCCAGAAGTTGTGAGGCCATCCCTGGTGACAGATAACTAGGACCAGGCTGGCCTCCGGGCAGGGGCCATCCTATGGCAAAGGCTTTTGCAGGTATACTTATTTAAATTTTTGTCAGTGCCCAGCAACGGAGATTGAATTTACAGTCTTTCAATTAGAAGGTCATCTGTGCTAACTAGTGCACCATTGCCTCATTATAATCATAAAATTACTGAGAAAAAGACTGGCATGAGTAATATGGAAAAACCAGTTTCAAAGGTGAAAAGGTACTGTTGTCTCAGGTTAAGGCAGAGAAAGCAATCATCTGTTCTTGAGAACTAAACATTCCCATTGACAGCCAAGCCAAGCCTCTGGGGAGCTGGGGGAGAAGGGGACACAAAGAAAACTGAAGCAGGTAAGAAGATTCAATTCAATTCAACCCAACCAATGTTGATTAAGCACTTTCTGTATGCAAAGCAATGAGATCCATGATGAAACTACAAAGGCAAAAAAATGAAAATCTCCATCCTTATGGAGCTTGGATAGTGTCTCAAAAAGTATCAAAGCAGTTTTAAGCTAAATCTTAGTCTGTATTCTACCGGTAGACTCTGAGTACATACATATGCTTGTCTATACATCCACACACACACACACACACATATATACATATATATGTATATATGCACACACATGCAAACATACATAATATACATGATGAAATATATGTATGTAGGCATAGAGCACACATATCTGTTCAGTTCAGTTGTTTTTCAGTTGTTTCTGACTCTTCATGACCCCATTTGGGGTTTTCTAGGCAAAGATATTGGAAAAGTTTGCTTACTCCTTCTCTAGCTCCTTTTACAGATGAGAAAACTGAGACAAATAGTTAAATCATTTGCCCAAGGTCACATAGCTAGTAAGTGTCTATACATATCTGTACATGTACATATATGTCTATATATGTGCACACATGTATAAGGGCACAGTCAATATATTCATAGTTCCTTCACATATTTGAAAAATCTTTTTTCTAATTAAATATTGCTGAGAGAGTTATTTCATATGAAAATCCCAGCAAAAAAACATAACATTTGGATTTAGAGCCATATTGTTTAGAAAATAAATAATTGTCTTAGTGATACTTTAAAAAATACTGATTGGTATAACCTTTCAAAGACTCACGCCTTTCTTCAGTACCAACAGAACCCTTCATTGTAGCAACAAGAACAACAAAGACAGATTTAAGGAAGGATTAAAACCCAGATTCCCTGACACCAAATCTAGCACTCTCCCTATTGTACATTGGATAGATTAAAGAATGAACAAGTCATTGAGACCTTTCTCTTGAGTTACCCTTCATTAGGGGACAGACTCGGGAACACAATCTCTGTTCTTTTGTATTTGTATTTCCAACATCATGGAGCTAAGTGGCACATGAGGCAGTAGAGGCATCGAAGTGGATAGAGCGCTGGACCTGGAATCAGGGTAACTTAATTTGGCTTCACTCACTAGCTGTGTGACCCTGGGCAAGTCACTTCACCCTGTTTGCCTCATTTCCTCATCTGTAAAATGAGCTGGGAAAGGAAATGGCAAACCACTCCGGTATCTCTGCCAAGAAAACCCCAAATGGGACCACGAAGAGTCAGACACAACTGAAATGAGTGAACAATGTTGTGCTTTAGTTTCCTCATCTGTAAAATAAAGGTGCTGGATCTGATGGCCTCTAGGGTTCCTTCCAGTCCTACAATTTAAGATTCTTTGATCCTGAGTTTGGTGGTGTTGGTTTATCACTGCATGACTTGTTACTGCAGTCCCTTCTTTATCCTTTCTCCCTTTCTCATTCTAGGGCTCACTACATTCCTTTCAACTCTCTCAGTGAGCTTCCCCTGGCATTGCCTGTCTTTGTTTCTCTTCCAGGCACTGGTATTTTTAGTCCCTTCTCTATATGGGGTGATATGTATGTACCCAGTGTTTGAAATGAATGGAAAAAAGAAATGGAAATGGAATAAAGAAATTGTAGCAGGAAAGTAAAATGGTTTCTCACTGGCAGAATTGGGTTACAGAATACTACTTACAGAAAAGGTTTCTGTTTCTCCTGAAAAAAAAAAGTGGAATGGCAGCTTTGGCAGATCCTATCCCATTTACTTAATATTCCAATACTTTATATCCAGCCTGGTCTGTCCTTCCATCATCCATCTATTCTTTCATCTGTCCCTCTAGAATGATGACTAATTCAGTGGCCTCAAGGAGTATATAATCTTTGAGGAAAGAAAGAATATGATATATGTACCAAAAGAGTAACAAAGAACATTGCAGGATTATAGATTTAGAGTTAGAAGGGACATTAAAAGCCAATGGGTCCACTCTCCCCTTCTAATTTAGCAGATAAGGAACCTAGGGTACAAAAAATTTGAGCGTCTTACCTAGGGTCACAGAACTAACAAAGTGTTTGAGCAGAATCTGAACTCAAGTTTTTCTGACTCAAAGTCAAGTCCCCTATCAAATGGGTCAGGAGACAGAGATCATTTTCAGCTGGCAGCATAATTCCTTTTCCCTATTCCCCCACCCCCCATTTCCTCACTCCTTCCCAGACTTTTTCACTGCTATTTGGCTTTCTTCCAGAATATCTTCCCATCTCTTTCCAAGAAGCTATTTTTCCCTGAACCTAGAATGAATCTGAGAGCTAAAATAAGGATAATTGATTATAGTTCTTAGTTTTTCTTTTTCCTCAAGGGGAAGGAAAAGGCCTTCGAGGTCTTTTGGGACAACCCTTTCATTTTCCAGAAGATGGAAACTGAAGTCCAGAGAAGTCGCATGCTAGTTGGTGATTCAAACTTCCCAGCCTTAATCCCTTACTCTTTCCTGTGCACCATAAAATGAACAAGTCCCTTAAATGCAGAGTAAAGAGTAGTCTGGGGCTGCTGGCAGAGTCAGAGAGATGGTCCAAAGAATTTCACAATCTCCGAAGTGTAGATAATAAGCAACACTAAAGACTTTTCTCCCATCTCACTTCCTATCAGAGTGGGGGCACATCCTCCATCAACTACTGCAGCAGGGGGAGGGAATTTCCTTTTTTCTTGGGTCCAAGTGCAGGGGACTTGCAAGAGACTATGCTCATAGGAGGGAAGATCAGAGGTGAAAAGGATGATTAATGTACACAGGGAACAGTGACAGATCACTTGAAACAATCACAGAATGACCCTCCAAAGCTCTGGAGCTCACCAGAGCCTCCTTCTAATTAAGGATAATCCAGAATTATCATCTTTAATTATTTTCAGAGGTTTCTGTGATTTTTTTTCTTTAGGCTGGGGTGAGGGGATGTTTTTTTCCCCAGCAGCAAAGGCAGATTCACAGTGGGGAAACAGAAAAAGAAAGACATGATTTTGAGATCAAATTTTCTATCACAGTTCTGGGTTCTTCCCTATAGAGATAAGGCTGCTGATGTTCAAATGTATCTGTTATGTTTTTCTGCTAAGTGCTAAGATGGCGTTGCCTTTTCCACCAAACTTTTCCTCAACTATTCAGTCCCCTTCTCCCCATTTCCAGCTTACAAAAACACAGGCTTCCAGTCTTTCAGTCAATATACTCTTACATGCAGTACCTACTTCCAGAAGGCAGTGAGACTGACATTGCTAAAAGGACCTTCTCACATCCCCTGATTGTCTGTCCACTCCACTTGCTTCAGACAATTTGCTTCTCATCCTTTTTTGAGGGAATTTTTATTTCTATTTATTATGAATTCAATAGCTTCTCACCATTCAACCACCAAGCCACCAACTCTCTGGATTCCAATTAAACTTCATCCCTCTAGCTCTAGCTAGCCTTCCCTCATTACACAGGATGATAATGAACAACCCTGAAATATTCCCAGTATACCATTAACCATTGGTAAGACTTTTAAAACAGTCCCGTACACATCAAAAGTCATGGAAAGAAATATGGACTGGTAAAATATGTTGGTTTAAAATGGGAGAGGAGCTTGTATGGGGTTACTATAGTATCATACTGTAGAATTTTAGAAGGACAAATCAGGTGCTGAAAGGCAGCAGAATTCATAAATACCTTACAGCTTGACCAGACTGATTGTCCATTTCATGGTCTATTCTGATCATCGTTGTTAGGTGGTGTAGATAAGGCCCTTTTTTTTTTGGAGGTGAAGCCATATGGCCTGCTGGTTGTTCTGCCGTGTTTGTGTTAAACCTGCTCTTGAGCTGACGATTGGTAACATAGGTTTTAGAGCCCACTTTCGTTAGAATGGAAACTAGAAAAAGCTCAGGTTAATACTCAGTTTCTTCACCTGTAATATGAAGGAGTGGAATGGACTTACTGGCCTGTGAAGTCTCTTAAAACTCTCTCAATGATCTTGTGAAGTTGTATGATCTTGGGAAAGCAACTTAATCTGTTTAGGCACTGGTTCCCTCTTCTGTTAAATTCCTGGTGTTCCTCTAGCTCTCAATTTTTGATCTTAGGATCTCATGCAGACTCTCAAATTCAGAGGTTCCTAACCTGGGCTTTGTGAATTTGGATAGGAAAAAAGAGTACAGTTTATGTTCACTAACTTTCATCTCCTTTGTATTCCTATATATTTTATTTTATGCATTAAAAAACATCATTCTGAGAAAGTGTCCATAATGCTTTACCAGAATGCCACAGAGGGCCTATGATACACACACGCACACACACACACACACACACACACACACACACACACAGCTAAAAATCTCTGTTCTAAACAAATTGGAATATGACCTTGAGAAGGGAAGATGGTAGGAGAATGGTAAGGAAGGAAATATAATTTGGAGCAAGCTGAAGGCAAACATTAATCAGATCTGATTCATACACCTTTACAAAAAGCTTTCTAGCATTGACTTCAACGCCTTGATCTTCACCAATGCAGAATTAAAAGGCAATGGAATGAAGGCCAATGTAGGCTGCTGCTAAATTGAGAATGCTGAATGCATCCCCAAACTGTGCCACACTCCTGGGCACCAGTGAAGATGTTGACAAATTGGAGCAAATTTAGAGAAGAGAGGCAAAGCAATTAAGGATTAGGAAGGTTTAATTTATGGGGATAGACCATAAGGCTAAATAAGGGTAGTTTGGTCAAATGACAAGTAGGAAGGGGAGTAGGAGATCTGTCTATGCGTACAAAGAAGGATGATCTAAGGCTGTTGCTTCTCTACTCGGCCTTGTCTTACACAAGAGCTGGAATTCACCCAAATCTACAACAAGTCAGTGCCAAGACAGGCGATAAAAAAAATACCTCTTTTTCATAAGACAGGCTATTGAACTTAATTAGCAGGCATAATGAATGTCTTTTGTACTCACCCAAATTCTCTCAATTGGGCCTTCAAAGGTAGGATTTTATTCTTTTATTTATTAGATTTCTATAGTGTCTTTCCTCCAAGGAGTCCAAGGCTTAAGAAATGGAGTTATCATTAAGTTCCTCATCTGTTCATTTTCATCACTGAAAGGTTCTTAGAATGCAAAAATTGGAGGCCATCATGGGGACATGTTTGACAAGTGGAGAAGACGGGCTAGTCATGTGGCAAAAGCAAAGGATGATAGATGGACAGCTCAAATGCTCTAGTGGTGTGCTAGAGGACAGTGGAAAACAAGGCAAGCTTCTATTATGCTGGTTAGATCTACCAGGGAAAAATTGATGGTAAGACATGGCCAAGAATTTGCTCATGATGGGGCAACCAAGGATGAGCTGTTATCTACTTCCTTGGAGGGAACCTCCAACTAAGTGAGATCACAGATTATTCACATATTTGAATAACATTGAAGAGATAGAGAGGTACAAAGTGGCATAGCCATTGGTGCTTGCTTAAAAATGAAGAAGTCTACCATGATTTGAAATTGAATTCCCTACCTGGAAACGCACATACAAGCAGTCTTATTTTCACAGTTTTCCTTCCACATTGTAGTCAATCAAACCCTTTCTTAGCAATTTATGGATGTTATAGCAGGTGTGGGGCAGGGGGGGAAGGCGGAAGGGACAACTAACAGCTTTCTTCCTGTTCTTTGGTCTGCATGCTCTGTGCTGGGCTTCCATGTTCTGTCTGCTGTCCAATCCTTTCCTCCTCCCCTCAAAATCTCATTTCCCAGGGCTTGAGGCCACAGATTCCCCACTCCTATGACCTAGATCCTTCTTTTGAGAAGGAAGCCCAAACTAGCCGTCTCTTCATTTCTTACCAGGCTGTGGCTCTGGACCTCTCTCTCACAGGATACCTTTTCAACTCACGCCCAGCTTCATTTTATGTGTAGTCTTTCCTATTAGAATATAAGCTACTTGAGGGCAAGGATTTTCTGTGCTTTTATTTGTATTCCCAGTGCTTAGCACTGTGCCTGGCACACAGCAAGCTCTTAATAAATTTTATTGAAGAACTGATTGATTACTTCCACCCTATGGGTCCTAGTTCTTGTCGTCCATCCATCATTCTCAATAGGATCAATGACATCAGGAAGAAGATGTCTTAACTTGCAAGTGAATTGAATTGAAGTGAAGCAGAGCTGTGCAAAGCCATCAGCCTTGCCCTCTCCTCCAGAGTCATCAGAGTCCAGTAGCAGGATCAGGACCACGGGCAATTCTACCCTTTAAGGCTAAGCAGAATAGATCTAATCTCTCTTACACAGGATGACCTTTTCACATTCAAATACAACTTCATGCCTCCCCTCCTTCCCCACCTTGGAGCCTTCTCTTCTCTAAATATACCTAGATCCTTCAAGTGATACTTCAATGGCATGGTTTTGAGTCTCCTCATTATTCTGGATATCTTCCTTTGGACATTCTCCAGTTTGTCAGTGATGCTCCCAAAATGTGAGCTATTCCCAGAGAGAAACTCTAAAAGTTTTCAACAAGAGAATTGAAGATGACTTTGAGGCACACCATTCATTTGTACACAAGGTTCAGAGGAGTTTATTATAAGCTCAGATTCTCTCTCTCTCTCTCTCTCTCTCTCTCTCTCTCTCTCTCTCTCTCCCTCTTTCTCTTTTTCATTCTATCTCTTTCATTCTCTATTCTTTCTCTTTCTCAGATTGCAAATCATATTCAATCTTTAAAATGATGGAAGAATGAAAAAAACTAGGAAAGTGACAAATCACTGTTAAAAGTTAAAGTATAAAACTTAAGAATTAGGTGGAAAAACTTGATTTTTTATCTTTAGGATCAAACTTTGTACTGTATAGGTGACTGTGAGGTTAGCCACTGTCTCTGAAAACTTTAGAGCTTTTTGATCTTGTGAAAAAACAATGTTCTAGATGATAAAATGATTAAAAATTCATTGCATATAAGGATCAGTCCACACATTTTAAAGGCCAGTATGCCATGCATAACATCAGGGTGCAGGGTGAAATTTCTAGCACTAATGAGATTGTTGTTCAAGAGAGGAGACAATTTGAAGGCAGAAAAATAACCAGCAGCTTCAACTTAATTCAATTAAAAGAATGATTTCTAATGCCTATCTTTGCTATGGGGAAATAAGAAAGGATAAAAAGGCAGCAAAACAGATATCACTCGGAATGAGTTTCTTAAGACAGCAAGTGATCTTCCTAAAGAAACCCCTTAGAATTCCATGTTTCATTGAAAGTATTGCTTCAATTTCTGATTTCTTAGAGTGAAAATAAAACAGCAATGAAGAAAACCCTCTATGTGATAGAAAGGCTAAATGGCATAGCTGATGGAGGGTCTAGACTCAAGTTTTATCATTGATCTCTATTAGCTGTCTGACTGTTACCTGTTCTGTGACTTAGGTAACTCTCTAAGATTCTAAGTAATTAACAGTGAATTAAAAGTTAATTGTCAATCTGACTCTGGAAAGGGTGTTCCCTTCACCAATAATGTCACAGGTCCTTGAAAAAAATGCCATAGAACACGATACCATGCTATATTAAATATGATTTTGTGTGCTTGGTTGATCTTTAATTGATTAACTTAAAGAGTAGTTATATGGGTATGACATAAGATTTGCCATAGAGCAAACATGGTATTTGTGGTTCATAGCTAAAAAAAAAGTAGGCACCAGGCTATTGATCAAGAATATAGCTCTCTATTATATCTATGGGAAAATAAGGTCTGAATAACATCATTTCAATTTAGAATGTTTTTTCTAGGAACATATACTGCATGCTTTAAGTGTGAGCAAGTACAACACAGGACACACCAGAGTGGCTACTTCTTATCCTAATGAGATCAGCATTTGTTAGCTTAATGAACACTAATCACATCCAGGCTGTGTGCCCAAGGTTCTTCCTTTAGGCTTTTGCTGCTTTGTATGGTCTACTTCCTCCTGCCTGGAATGCTCTCTTTCCTCGTCTCAGCCTTTTAGAATCACTAGGATCCTTCAAAGTTAGGTTTGTATCAGTTTCTGTTTGGACCCTTCCATGACTCATCTTACTGACAGTATCTTCTCTTGGCCCCCTTTCCTCCCACCAAGAGATTATGTTGCTTGCGTACATATTCTTCCTTATCATGCCTTGTCCCCATAAAATGGAAGATCCTTGAGGGCAGGGACCACTTTGCTTTTGTCTTTGTTTCCTTAGTACCTAGGACAGTGCTTGG